>NC_043716.1:50094022-50242601 GCF_006229205.1 Suricata suricatta | reverse complement strand
CCGTGTTCACAAATTGATCCATGCCTTTACTATGGATAGCAGAGCTCGGATCTGGTCCTCACCAGCAATGAACCTAGCTTTGAAGGCACCCGGTGTGTCCCATTCTCAAAAGTCTCAGCATAGGGTCAAGTATCACAGGAATATTTTATTTACCCTTTTTCAGTTTGGAAGAGAAGCCTGCCTCACCTCTGCTTGGGATCCAAGTGTTCTCAGGACTTTCAGGAATTGGTGAATTGAAGACATGGTTTTGTTGGCTGTTGTGGACACAGTAAGTCATTTTCTCTTTATATCTGAAACAGAAGCTTGATTGTTTTATATCTGGGCAATCGTACTTGTGATCCTTCGGCAGCCTGGCTCTTTATAATGACCTTTGGGCATTTTCCTCTGCCATTTAACTCATACGCATTAAGAAACAACTTTAAACCTTCACTCCCTTGTTTATATCTCTTTCTGCCACTGAAAGGGTTCAGAGTGTGTTGAGTTCAAAAAGAGTAAGCAACAACTGTGGCTCCCAAATCCAAAGATTTCAGTAGGGAACTCTCCTGAAGGCAAGTTTACTTGATGGATTCTCTCCACCCTTGTCCATCCCTCCATTTTCCCCATCTTATTTGCACCATCGCATCTTTGCTGAGATTCTCCTGAAAAGGCCTCCCTCCAATGACGATGGTAGCCCAAGAGGCTGCCATCCGGTGACATCAGATGTATTGGCAGTAACCACAGTGGCACTTCTGAAAATATGCCAAGAGCTCTAGGAGCCAGGCGTGAGGTGGGTAATCCAAATAACCATTCCTGCCCAAACTGCCCTCTGCTGAGACAACCCACCACTAATTAAAGGCCATCTGTTTATACCATATCGCCTCTCCTGCCAGAAGCAGCCAGATGTCAGTACATTACTCTAGTCCGTGACCTCTCTTAGGATATTAACATGGATTATTTATGGGTGGGCTGAGGTGGTTACCGTATATGAGACTCCTTCCTGGTGCATGGCTTAAGAAATTATATTATATATAAACTTTATGACGATACCATTAATTCTGGGTCTTGCCAAGTTCCAGACCTATATACTCTGTAGTGGGGTTCTGGGTCAGTTTCAACAATAACATTTTTTTTAAACACTCCAATGTCTCATTTCTCTGTGTTTTCCATGGGCTCCCCATAAATACTGATAGGAATACTCTCTTCATGGGAAGTCATTGGCATTTAGATCTCATGGACTACCTGTGAACCACCCTCTCTCCTTTAGTTGAGAGAGATGCCAAGTGACAGTCTTTTTTTGAATCCAAAAAGAATTTGGTGTCATCATTCTTGATGCTCCTTGTTCTTCTGAGATGTGAGTTGAAATCCCTCCTTTCCAAAGCAGATGCTGAGCCAATTCGTTTACCCTATTAGGGGAGGAAACTTGGATGAAGGCAGAATTAAGAATAAAAAATTGGAATTCTAGTCCTGGCTTACTATCTGGATGTCATGGGAACATGGGCAAGTTGCTCACTCTTTCTCAGGCTCCAATGTTCTTTTCTGCATTCCCTAAACTGTGTGTCTTATTTATAAATGAGTGTTAATATTTAACTCTGAAATAAATATAAATTTTTAATGAAAGTATTTAAGTCGGTTGAGTAATACTTATCCTTCATGCTGAATCTGTATTCTGTGAAATGCAAAATAAAAAATGCCAGAGAGGGTTTTAAGTCTACATTGGACTAAAGTAGTTATATTATTAGTGTTTTATCCTGCCTTCCTTTTTTTATTTTAATTCTTTAATTTTATTTAAATCCAAGTTAGTTAATATATACTGCAATAATGATTTCAGGAGTAGAATTTAGTGATTCATCACTTACATAGAATACCCGGTGCTTATCCCAACAAGTGCCCTCCTTAATGCCCATCCCCCACTTAGCCCATTCACCCCACCTGATACCCCTCCTGCAACCCTCAGTTTGTTCTCTGTATTTAAGAGTCTCTTATGATCTGTCCCCTTCTCTATTTTTATATTATTTTTCCTTCCCTTCCCCTGTGTTCATCTGTTGGGTTTCTTATTTTTTCAGATATAATTTATTGTTAAATTGGCTTCCATATAACACCCAGTGCTCATCCCAACAAGTGCCCTCCTCAATGCCAATCACCCACTTTCCTCTCTCCCTCATGGTCCCATCAACCCTCAGTTTGCTCTCTGTATTTGAAAGTCTCTTATGATTTCCCTCCCTCCTTCTCTGTTTGTAACTTTCTTTTCCCTTTTTCTTCCTCCCTGGTCTTCTGTTAAGTTTCTCAAGATCCACATATCAGTGAAAACATACGGTTTCTGTCTTTCTCTAACTGACTTATTTCACTTAGCAAAATACCCTCCAGTTTTATCCACATTGCTGCCAATGGCCAGATTTCATTCTTTCTCATTGCCAAGTAGTATTCCACTGTATAGATAAACCACATCTTCTTTATCCATTCATCAATTGATGAACATTTAGGCTCTTTCCATGATTCAGCTATTGTTGAAAGTGGCGCTATAAACATTGGGGTACATATGCCCCTATGCATCAGCACTCTTGTATCTCTTGGATAAATTCTTAGCAGTGCTATTGCTGGGTCATAGGGTAGTTCTATTTTTAATTTTTTGAGGAATCTCCACACTGTTTTTTAGAGTGGCTGCACCAGTTTGCATTCCTGTGTTTCTAAAATTACACATGAGTGAAATCTTGATATTTATCTTTCTCTGACTGATTTATTTCACTTAGAATAATATACTCTAGTTCATCCACATTGTTGCAAATGGCAAGATTTCATTCTTTTTTGATTGCTGAGTAATATTCCTTTGTATATTATACCACATCTTTTTTATCCATTCGTCAGTTCATGGACATTTGTGCTCCCTCCATAATTTAGCTATTGTTGATAGCGCTGCCATAAACATTGGGGTGCACGTGCCCCTTCGAATCAGCACTTTTGCATCCTTTGGATAAATACCTAGTTGTGCAATTGCTGGGTCATAGGGTAGTTCTATTTTTAATTTTTTGAGGAATCTCCGTACTGTTTTCCAGAGTGGCTGCACCAGTTTGCATTCCCACTGTCCTGCCTTCCTAAAGAGATGTCACAAAGAGAAAGGGAGGAAAGCTAAGCAATTTTGATTTGATACATTGAAAATTCAGGGCTGTTCCAGTGCAAGACGTCATAGTTTTCAGGTTTACATTTTCCCTCAAATGTTCTCCCCATTACAACCAATAACCAAGGGCCAAAAACTCCATTTCTACAATGCCTTACCCTTAACCACCCAATATCTAATTATTATTGGATCTTCTAGATTAATTGCTCTCCACTCAGGGAGCATCACTTCCTAAGGGGAGATTTGAAAATGGCCCTCGGCATCTTGAGATGTTATAATAAGAGGCGGTGGAGGTTCTAGGGATACTGCGTGTGTGGGGTCAGTAATGTTGCTCATTCTGCCATGCGTTGGCCACTGTTTCACAGCAAAGAAGTACCCTGAGTCCCACACCATGCTTCAAATGTTTCATTGAATGCTCATATAAAACTTGATAACAATTAGCTAAGCCTAGAAGCCGATTCCATCTCACACATGAATACAGTTCATTATGTTTTAATATCTCATGAATATTCCAGAAATGCAATTTTCATGTAAATTAAAGGAAGATTATACCACGCATTATTTGTAAATTCCCACAGAGTGGTTTGCCAGTTTCAAAAATCACACCAAGAATGGAAACATCACCATGGCACTTGAGCCGTCAACAAAACACATTTGTATTGGGCTATTGAATAGGGAGGGTAGTACAGTGTGCAAGGCTTTGTTTGTATCAGTCTGTATTTGCACCTGGTGCCTTCACAGAACACATCCAGTATTTATATGCTGGAATGGGCAGGGATGGCTTCACAGATGTGGACCCTGCTCATGGTTGACTACTGTTATCGCTGTCTTGAAATTCCTAATTCCTGCATTTTCCCTTTGCATTGGGTCACACAAATTATATAGCCATTCCTGAGAATAGGGGTTGGCAAACCTTTCCTGCAAAAGCAAGATGGTAAATACTTTAGGTTTTGAGGGCCAAGGGGGCATCAAAGATACTATGTAGGAACTCGTGTAGTTATTTAAAAAAATAACTATTTAAAAATGAAAAAAATCATGTTTATCTCATGGGCCATATAAAAACAGGTGTAGGGCTGTATTTGGTAGTTTAATGACTCCTGTACTAGGATATTTTTATTATAAAATAATCACCTCATTTCTTCTTTATGCTACAATTAGGACATTTCACTTCTTTTTCTGGAATGATGTTTGTAGGCTGTGAATTTCATTCTACGATAGTAAAGTAGCCTTTACAGAATTCAGCTTACCAGAAGTGGGCATTAGATCTGGGAACACTACAAAAGACCATTCTGGCCTCTCTACCTCCATTCTCTTCTCACTAAAATCCATCCTACACGTTGCTGTCAGACTGATTTTCCTTGAAATGCAGCTTTAATCCTGTCACTGCTCGAAAATCTTTACCATATTTTCTGCTGGATAACTTGTGGACAGTTCGATTTCAGACTGGAATTTCTCTGTAAGAAGTATCTCTAAGATCAAATCTCCTTCCATGCTTTATCTTCCATGGTGCTATGCTGTCGCTTTTTATCCACTCTCCTTTCATGCGTGTTTCCAAGTCTAGTTCTTTTGGGAGAGCGCCACACTGGTGCACCATGGTCTCTGGATGTTTCCCATAGTGCTCTTCATGTTTGTGCACTCACTGGCTTAGTTCGCTTTAATATTTTGGAAGCACCTAGGAGACAGACTCAATAGACCTCCAGAATCTTCAACAGTGCCTTGTTGATAAAAAGCATTAAATAAATATTTGTGTAATTGGATTGCACTATAATACTTACTAATCCAGGGCTTAAGCCTTGAGATTATTTGTTGGATAAAGCAACTCATTCTGGAATTTTTCTTCCAAAATCCTTTAACTGACATCTGGTGTAGCAGACAGTGATGTTTGCATTTTTAGCATCCAGTTTGCCTTTCTTCCTTTCTAGAAAGGAGACCAACATGCAGCCTGATTTTGTTCCTGTGTTCTCCCTACCTCCCTCTAGAGGACATTTGGGATTAGTCTACACCAACTGGGACTACAATTGCCAGAAAAAATATGGGATGTCTGGCTGAATTTGAATTTCAGATAAACAACAAATAATTTTTCAGTATAAGTATGCTCCTAATGTGGTCCGACTTGACTTAACTCAGGTAGACCAAAATGAAAAACTTATGTTTTATGTTTTGGAAAGAGTTCTTTCTCTCTTGGGCTGGACCAGAGCAGGGAGCCTGAAGTCACTTGCAGCCGTCCTGTGACCAGCAATCTTAAGCTATAGCAGATGCTGAGCGAAGAAAAGCAAATACATTAAAAAAAAAATCCAAATCCTTGCTGAGGTCATTGAGGCACACAACATATCTTGCCTGAAACCCACCCTATCTCTATATTTATAGCTTAAGAAGTGAATAAATATCCTTTTTATTTAAGCCAGTTGAATCTGGGTTTTCTGATACTTGTCGACAAATACATTTTGATTAATTTATTTCATTTTGGTTCTACATCAAAGAGGCTCATATTGCTAACATTCAGTCACAGGTTTAATTCTTGTAACATCCGGTGTACACGGCTGTTTCATGGAGCCTTCTACCCCTAACTCCTGTTAGCTTCTTGCAAATAGGAACCGGGCAAGGAACTCTGAACACAACAGGGGGACATCCGTTCACTACCGCTGAACACACAAGGACATGGAAATCTGGTTGGAACCTCCGATGCCCAGGCTTCTCTGAATCTTTAGCCTAGCATCTCCTTTTATTTTTCTCTTTCTGCTATTGATGCCTTTTTAGTAGAAAGTCTGCTCCATTTGTCTGTTGAGCTTCTGTTCTCCCTCGTTAAATAAAAACACTTTCATTTTCTTTTGGAAAGTACCACTTTGGAATTCTCAGACTCTGCCTTTGGGATGGCACTGAAAAATGACACTAGCCCAGCCTAATTAGCATATGCATTTCTTCAGATCACAGTGATTAGTTCAAAGGTGTCCGTGTGATTATGTTAATCCGAAGAGAGCAAATGCTACGGGATTTTTGCCACAACTCTTGGGAAGATGTTCTTACTCTATGTGTGTTTTTACACTAGTATGTCTGGAGCTTCTAAGCATAACCACAGAGAAGGAAGAAGCCAGCGCAAACTAGAGCAGAGGCTGCCAAAGGGAAGGAAGAACACTTTTGCTTTCACTTGGGTACTTATTTCTGACTGTGTCTGAAGTTAATTCCACGACTGAACTTTGTGTGAATTGTGTGATTCCATTAGATCTTACATTTCCTTTTTTTAAAAATTTTTAAAAAATGTTTTATTTATTTTTGATACAGAGAGACAGAGCATGAGAGGGGGAGGGGCAGAGAGAGAAGGAGACACAGAACTGGAAGCAGGCTCCAGGCTCTGAGCTAGCTGTCAGCACAGAGCCTGCCGCCGGGCTCAAACCCACGAATGTGAGATATGACCTGAGCCGAAGTCAGAGGCTTAACTGACTGAGCCACCCAGGCGCCCCTGATCTTACATTTCCTAAATGCAGCTTCAGGAAGGGCTCGTTTGTAAGAGAGAAAGCTAAACCCACGCCTCACCTCTGTAGCTTAGTTCCTGGTTTAAGAGAATGGTCTTTCAAGAGTAGGGATTATGAATTGAGCACTCACAGGGCTAAGTTATTTATACCCTTTGTTTTGCTCATTCCCTTCCCAAGTATTGTTCACTTGACATAGGAAGAATAAAGGCTCTGAGTTTGACTAGCTGAGGTCCCGCACCTGGTAAGAGGCTAAGGCAGGATTTAAACTCAGGCATTACTTCCAAGCCAGTCCTTGCCACACAGCCCTTTCAGGTTCAGGGAGGTATTTGAATAGCTCCTTGCAAAAGTTAGTAATGTTACAACAGGACATACGGTGTGCCAAGGATTACTCTAAACACTCAACACATAGACTCGCTTAATCTTTACAGCAATTCTATTCAGAAAGAATAAATATTCCCATTTCATAGATGACAAAACAGAGGCATTGAGAGGTTAACTAAGTTTCCTGAGATCACAGTAAGTGATTAAATAAGTGTATGAGCTGGACTTTGAACGTGATCATCTGACTCCACAGTCCAATTTCTTAGATAACTCAAACTTTTCCTTCTGGACCCTAGAGATAAATTACGTGTTCCATGACATTTTCTTTAAGGATGGAGGACCTCATGGTATTAATCTTTCAAAGAGTGACAACCACAAATCAGATTCTACCTTAGGCAAAGGAAGTCTTTATATCCAGTAGAAGTGGATATCTCATAGTCTCACCCATGTGACTTGGAAATATTCTGAAAGCGTAAGAAATAAACCAAGGCTATATTTAAAGAGAGGTGATATTCACCTCCTTAGATATTTCTTCCTGGCTTTGTGCATCCAGACAATCCCCGCGGGAGATGCTCGAGGAGCAACAGCCCCTGCAAGAAGGCAGAGGAGAGAGGGTGCGTGCTGTCACTTTGCAGAACATTCCCCTGAGTGGCAGAGACATTTACAAATCGTTCTAGAGAAGAATCTCTGCCGGCTTTCTCTCCCCCTGTTATGTTCTCTTGCTTGCGGTTACTCTCGAGCATTACAAATGTACCTCTACAGTTTAACATTGACGGAGTGCTGAACAAAGTACTGGGATGCTTTATGTATCTTTAGCGAGCCTATTCATGGGAGTCATAGCCCTAACTTGAGCAATCTTAAAAAACACAAACGTTCTCTTTCCATGTGCCACTTTGTATGGACAAGGATAGCGAGGTTCTGCTGGGTAACAAAACACCGCTGACATTTCAGTGATCTGATACAGCGAAGGTCAGTTTTTTGCATCTTTCAGGTTTACTGCAGGTGCAGGTACAGGACAGGTGTCTTCCGTCAGAAGCCCAGCACCCTAGATAGTTTCAATGTTGTAACACCTCTGTATCAACCCATGCTTTGTCTTCCCAACGATGGTGGTAGAGGAAGAGAACAAGGAAGTTCTCTTGTCACTCAAATCACACAGGAATCCTCTGCTCCGTTTCCAGGCTGGAAACAGTCACATGGTGACACCAGGGAAGTGTCACCCTTCGTATTTCCCAAAATAGAAGAGATGAAGGCTTTGGTGAATAATACTTAGGTCTGCTATTTACCAGCTTAAAAGTGACCTGGAAGGTCAAAGAACACGTTACCTTGACTTAAGATCAACAATATATTTAGACAAGCCTGGAAAGTCTAGAAGGTTAACACGGGAGACATTTAAAAACCTTCCTTAGTAGCAATGTAAACATTAAAAAAAAACTGGGGTGCCTGGGTGGCTCCGTCGGTTGAGCGTCTGACTCTTGATTTCAGCTCAGGTCATGATCTCACAGTTTGTGGGATCAAGTCCCTCATCGGGCTCTTTGCTGACAGTGGGGAGCCTGCTTGGGATTCTCTCTCCTTCTCTCTCTGCCCCTCCTCTGCTTGCCCTCTCTCTCTGTCACTCTCTCAAAATAAATTAATAAACTTTCAAAATAGTGTTTAAACATTAAAAAAAAATTTAGTGGGGTTAAATTCACATGACATAAAATTACCATTTTTAAGTGCCATTTATTACATTCACAATGTTGTGCCGCCACTTTCTGTATCTGGCTCTGAAGTTTTCCATCCCCCCAAAATAAAATCCATTAGGCAGTTATTCCCTATTCCATCCTCCCCTCAGTCCCTGGAAACAATCCATCAATCTGCGCTCTGTCTCTATGGATTCATCCATTCTGGATGTTTACTGTACATTGAATCACGTTATATATGAGCTTTTGCATCTGGCTTTCTTTCCCTGAACATGCCCTCTTCCACGCTGTCCCCTTAATCAGTTCATCATTCTTTTTTATGACTGAATCTAATATTGCATTGACTGTATGTACCACAGACACTCTGTTTACCCATTCATTCATGCTAACTTTTCTCTGTTGTGACTGTGCTGCTATGAATATGCGTGCACACGTACTTGTTGGAGTTCCTGTTTTCAGTTCCTTGGGGTATAGACTTGGGAGTGGAGTTGTGAAGCTTTGTGGTAATTCTATGTTTCACTTTTTAGGAATCACCACACTGTTTCCATAGTGGCTAAACCTTTTCACATTCCCACCAGCAGTGTATGAGGGTTTCAATTTCCCATATTCTTGTCAACACTTGTTACTATTTCTTAATTATATCCATCTTAGTCGATGTGAAGTGGTATCTCCTTGTGGTTCTGATTTGCATTACCTTGATGACACATGATGTAGAGCATATTTTCATTTGCCTGTTGACCACTTATGTATCTTTTCTGCAAAAATGTTTAGTTAAATTTTTGGCCCATTAAAAATGTTTATTTATTTTTGAGAGAGAGAGAGAGAGAGAGAGAGAGAGAGAGAGAGAGAGAGCAGGGGAAGGGCCGAAAGAGAGGGGGACAGAGAATCTGAAGTAGGCTCTGTGCTGACAGCAGACAGTTCTATGCAGGGCTCCAACTCAGGAGCTGTGAGATCATGACCTGAGCCAGTCAAGAATTGGACGCTTAACTGACTGAGCCACCCTGGTGCCCCTTTTTTGCCCACTTTAAAATAAGGTTGTCTTTTTGTTGTTGAATTGTAAGAATTGTTTATGTATTCCGAATACTTGATCCTTATCAGATATAGGATTTAGAAATATTTTCTCCCATTTTGTAGGCTGTCTTTTCACTTTCTTTATGATGTCTTTGGTGTATGAAAGTTTTCGATGTGATAAAATCTAGTTTGTCCAGTTTTTCTTTTGCTATTCATACTTTAAGTGTCTCTTACCTAAGAATTCATTGCCAAACCCAAGGTCATAAAGATTTAACCTTAGGTTTTCTTCTTGGAGTTTTATGGTTTTAGCTCTTAAATTTAGGTCATCAATCCATTTTAAGTTTTGTATATAGTATGAGGTGGGGGGTCCAACTTCATTTTTTGCATGTGGATACCTGGGTCTCCCAGCACCTTTGTTGAAAAGACTGTTCTTTCCTCATTGAGTGATCTTAGTGCTTTTGTCAAGAAACAATTGGCCAGGGGCACCACCTGAGTGGCTTAGTTGGTTGAAAGTTAGATGTCAGCTCAGGTCATGATCTCATGGTTCATGAATTCCAGCCCCGCATTGGGCTCTGTGCTGTCAGTGCAGAGCCTGCTAAAGATCATATGTTACCCTCTCTCTCTGCACCTTCCCCACTCACTCTCTTCTCTCAAAAATAAATATTTTTTGAAAAGAATCAATTGGCCATTAATGTATGAGTGTTAGTAGCTATTTTTAATATTACAAAACTCACAATTGTAAAAAAAAAACCTAAAACTTTTATAAACTCTCTGAGGCTTCAGTTTAAAGACAGATTTTCTGTAGTCCTCAGAGGAAATGAAGGAAAATTGGCCCTACAAATACATACAAAGTACAACACATATAACTACACAAACTGACCATCAGACAGTTATCTATGGACAGCTTACTAAGTGAAAGGCAATGTACTTGCTTCTGAGGAATAAAATATGAACTATATACACATAATATGAATATATATATCCTCCCTTACAGGAACAACATAACCAGCTGGAGAAGAGAAGCATATAAACAGATAACTGTGCCCAACGTTTACAAAATGGTGCAGAAGCAGCCACAAGAGAAGGATTCATTTGGACTGTGGGTGTTGGGGAAGATTTCTTGATGAGAGTGGGTAGCATGAAGTATCTTGGGTAATATTAATGAAAGATTTTCCTCATAATATTGTTTTTAAAATTCTAAAGCAGGACATGTTATGTTAACTCTGACCTCAGATCCCACTAAAATGGCCAAGATATTAAATATTCCAGAGGTTGTATCCAGATTGGTATTCTGTTGGCCTATACGGAGCCAAGCCTCTCAAAATTTTCTCTGGGTTTGTATATTTCATAACAACATGCTCCAGTATAAAAACACACAAAAATATGTTAATAGTATGTTTGATTTGATATTAGTGAAAAAGAAGGGAAGAAATAAAACTCTTCCTTGCAGCATAGATCTAGGAGATTTGCTTCCACGTGGTTAGTCGGGGAGGGTTCTGGAGATGCCTTCTATAAAGGAGTGAGAAAGCGGGGCTGGGCAGAGAGAGAAACCGAACTGCAGTGTAGTTACAACAGAGGCATCAGCTGATCCCATAGGGAGTTCCGGAGCTGCAATGGCCACTCAGAGATGACCTACGTTGAGATAAGATATTGGATCTTTGTATATGGCAAATACCAGTCTTTGGATGTACACTGCTCTTGGGAAGGGTGTAGAACCTTGGCCGAGATACTCCTTTAGGGCTGATGGTAATTCCTGGAGACAGCTTGGTCTATGAGCTGTCAGCAGGCACCACCTCCCGCACCTGGGAAAATCATTTCCCCGCTCTCGAAGGGGGAATCTGGGCCATGCATGACAGCATCCGTTATAGTAGGTGAGGCCAGTATCACCATGGTTACCATTTGCAGAGGAGAAGGAGACTCAATAGTTTAACTTCCCACAGAGAGTCCCACAGCTCTGAAGGGAAGAGTTAGTACCCAAACCAAGGTTTTCTGATTACAAGCCAGTTTGCCTTTAAGCAACACTGTTGTCCCTCAAAATGTGCAGTACCATTTCATCTCAAAAAATATCTAAAGCCAGCTGAACTTCAATCAATGAGATTTCACAACTCTCACCTGGGATTTCCCCTTTTCCTTCCAAATCATAATATTCAGTTCTCAACTTGTCCATGTCAAGGAATTCTTCTGAACCTCCAACCCTAAAATTGAGGCCATTTTCTTTCACAGGAATCCATGCACTTGCATGCACTTTATTTATTTATTTATTTATATAAGTGTACTTGTTTATTTTGAAAGAGAGTGAGCATGAGTAGGGGATGGACAGAGAGAGAGGGAGGGAGACAACCCCAAGCAGGCTTCGAACTGTCAGCATGGAGCCCAATTCAGGGCTCAGTCTCACTAACCATGAGATCATGACCTGAACTGAAATCAAGAGTCAGATGCTTAACCAACTGAGCCACCCAGGCACCCCATCATGTGTACTTTCAAAACAGCAGAGGATAAAAGCAGAATATTATCAGAAGGATTATTAAATCAATAGAATCACACAGCATTCAGACATCCATGCTATTTTCAGACTGACACTTACGCTATCCTATTTTCAGGACTAACGTAGCATCCAGCTTCCAGACATCTATGCTATTATTAAATTAATGGAAAAACCCAGCATTCAGACATCTATGCTATTTTGAGACTGCAGTATAGGAAAAAAACATATTAACAAAGGGGGATATGTATGAAGATTAGGGGAGAGAGATGCACAAAGTGGCCACAATATCAGCTTGAGGCAGAAAATAATTAACTTGAAAGCCAGAAGAAAAGGAACATTTCCAGGCAATGCTCCCTTTATTTCCAACATGCTGCCCTAATATCTAAGAAGCTAGTCATTCTCTGCCTCCAAGAGCCTGCAAGCCAGTTCCTAGCTGCTTGAGTTCCAGCTCTCAAGAATCTGTCATGTTGGAATTCAAAAGACAGTCACATGGAAAAGCCATTAACATCAAAGATAATTGGGAGAAAGTGCTTAAGCATGAAGCCTCAAAAAAGAGTTGGATCCTCACTCTATCACTTCCTAGTTGGATGGCGGGAGCAAATATCTTAAACTAAATAGATTCTTCATCTATAAATGGTATAGTCGTAATAACAACCTCGTAGGAGTGTTGTATGATGAAATTGAGATAATACTCATCTCCTACTACTGTGTTCTTATGAATGACTGATTCAGTACTCTGTTAGCTCTTATTTTATGTATATTTTATTTATGTGTGTGCATCGGACCTAACAAAAGACTATATTGTAGTATTAGTATTTGGTATTATAAAGCAGCACTGAGAATAGAACGTTCTCTGATGACAGAAACGTTCCTTACCTGCACTGTCCAACATGGTAGCCACTAGCCCCACGTAATTATTGAGCACTGGCTAGTGAAACTGAGGAAGTGAATTTTTAATTCAATTGAGCTGTAAGTAGCTGCCACCCTATACACTGCACACAGTTACTTCAAGATGGAAGATATTTTAGATATTATCTCCTCCAAAGTGATCATCCCAGGGGATAATACACATATTTCAGAGAGATATGAAATAACATGCTCAGGGTTTCACAACCACGAAGGGGGCAGAGCCAACGTTCTGATCAGGCTCCAATATTCCAAATCCAAGGCATCATATTGCCACATGGCATAACAAAGTGAATGACTTAAAGACATAGGCAGGTTAACAACAGATGCAGTGCCAGCTCTTCCAAATTCCAGCACTTATAATTATCAGCAGCACTATAATCACATTAATTTCCAATTTCTGAGCACCTACTCTTTGGTTGGCAGAGATCAGCCAAGGACTGTTCTCTTGACTTCTGTGCTAACATGCCTTCCTGCTGGGACCCTACACCTTTTACTAACATAGTAGCCCCCTGTATCTTCATAGGATTTATCAGCCATGCTTTGGAACTTGTGTATCTTTGTTAGTCATTTCTTGCTTTACTGGTCTGATGAACTCGGTGTCATCAAATAGTGGACTAATATGTTTTTCTGTGGAATGTCTGCGTCCTCATGATGGTCCAGATCCCCTTAGTCTATGTTATGACAGAGAGTAAGAAAGTTAACCTAGCCCTGGAGCAAAACCTACTGTGTGGCCCTCCCAAGACAAGCAAACTGTGCATAGCCCTCTTTTCTGATAAGGCAAGAACAGAATGCATTCCCCAGAACAATGACATATACCATATATAGGACTCATGTCAACCTTCTCCAGCAAAGCTACCTCACTTGACATAGTACCTGCAGTTGGGGTTACCTTTGGGTTCAGTTTGCAGTGGTCCACTGCCAGCCTCCAGGATTTGTCCGTTTTTTTTTTTTTTTCAGGAGCTAGAATAAACAGAGATATGATGAATCTAGAGGTTTAATGTAAAGGTTGGTGAAGTTTTTCTGTAAAGGGCTAGATAGTAAATATTTTAGGTTTTATCAAGTGGAAAATTGGAGGCTATTATGTAGATATTTATATAACCATTTAAAGTGTACCCATTTTAAAAATATAAAACTGGGTCACCTGGGTGGCTCAGTCGGTTAAGTGTCTGAGTCAGCCGATTTCAGCTCAGGTCATGATCTCATGGTTCATAAGTTCAAGCCCTGCATCAAGCTGTCAGCATAGAGTCTGTTTGGGATTCTCTCTCTCCCTGTTTCTCTGCCCCTCCCCTGCTCGTTCCCTCTCTCTCTCTCTCTCTCTCTCTCTCTCTCTCTCTCTCTCTCCCTCAAAATAAAGAAATATTTTTAAAAAATGTTTGAGCATTCCCTTTTTCCCTGTGTGTCCTTACCTGAGTAAATGGTAACAGGTTTCTCTGAGGACGGATGGGGGACTCAACACTGTGCACACTTGTAGAGGTGTTGCAGGGTTCTTCTTCCTGGTGAGCCTGCCTCTTCCTCATTCTGTAAGTTCCGGGCCCAAAATGGGCCCAACTCTAAATACTAGGTAAGACACTCTACCTTTTGATTGGAACAACTCACTTCACCTAATCGTCATTATCTGTTGTGATTGTGGAGGTTGGGTGTGCCTTTGTTGGCTTCTTGTTCACTGTGCAACCTTCCTTTAACCATGTCCATGACGCTCTGCCAGCCAGAGCGTCTCAACTGCCCGACCTCCTTGAAGCTCAAGGAGGTATGATACTTTGACCCACCTGGCTGTGGCAGTTAAGCACTGTCACCTGGCTTCTACCGTTAAGCAGTCCAGTTTCACTGCTCTTATTGAGCTCAGCTTCGGATCAGCATCTTCTCCTGCCAAGCACGTCCTGTGGAGCAGGACCACCCCTGAACTACTGAGAGAGGCTGGTGTCCCTCTCAGAAGGGTATTCCTTATTGTTTGGAAAGTGGTGGTTCTTCTGGGCTGTCCCAGGAACGTTCTCCCCAGGTGGGATTTTTCAGCCACTCTAAGCAGTCCCCTTCTTTGGCCATTTATCTCTTCCTCAGTGTCTGCCTTGGGACTTCTGGCACTTCTGCCTAACTTAGTGGGGGGCCATCCTAACAGTGCATTCATGCCATCTCCCAACATCCTTGCGAGGGTGGTTAAATCCTGTTTTCTGAGAGACTGCATCCATCTCAATGAAACTCTCCTCTTACATCCAAATTTCTGTTCTGCCCCCTTGGTCTAGCACCCCATAATCCAGTCCCATGAGTGCTTTCCTAGACCCTGCCAGGACCTGCCAACCAGGTCCTACAGCTCCTTAGGGAGCAGTCCTTTCCCTCCTGAGCAGGCCAAGCACCTCTATGGTTGTGTTGTGTTGTGCTATGTCCCTAGTTTACCCCAGTGGCCAGGACCAGAGGTGGGCATGGATCTTAAAGGTGAAGCACATTGTCTTGGAGGAAAAAGGCCTTGGAATTGCTTTAAACAAGGGGCAAGTCCTAGTCCACTGGGATTGGGGATGACTTCTACAGACGCTAAGAATTCAGGAAAATACAGAGATCCAAGATTTGCGGATATTATCATCCCAGCTGTCTCCAATCCGTGAGTCAAGAGCCCATGCTTTCCACCCAGGGCCCTGGCCTTGGCACAGCCACCCTAATTTGGTTGGGAGTTGACCTTCTTTGGCCTAGTCCTCTGCTTTGTTCTCCTTCTGTTGGAGACAAGAAAAGCTTCTTTCGTTTTTGAAAAAAGTTTTTTGTTTATTAATTTTTTAATTTTTTAATTTTAATTTTAATTTATTTATTTATTTTTGAGAGACAGAGAGAGACAGTGCGAGTGGGGGAGGGTCAGAGAGAGAGGGAGACACAGAGTCTGAAGTAGGCTCCAGGCTGTGAGCTAGCTGTCAACACAGAGCCAGATGTGGGGCTCAAACCCACGAACCATGAGATCATGACCTGAGCTGAAGTCAGATGCTTAACCGACTGAGCCACCCAGGTGCCCCAGTTTATTTATTTTTGAGAGAGAAAGAGAGATAGAGCGAGAGAGAGTGAGCATGAGTGGGGGGAGAGGCAGAGAGAGGGAGACACAGAATCTGAAGCAGAGTCCAGGCTCTGAGCTGTTAGCACAGAGCATGATGCAGGGCTCTAACCCATGAACCACAAGATCATGACCTGGGCCAAAGTCAGACACTCGACTTACTGAGCCACCCAGGCTCCCCAAGAAGAGCATCTTTCTATGTTACCAAAGACACCCCCTTGTTTTCCCACTTCGCTTTTAATTGCTGACTCAGCATACTCATCTTTTCTTCTTCTAGAGTGTCGGTCAAGCTTAGCAATAGCCAACCCACTTCACTGTCCCGATAGTTGCTCATCCTTCTGTATTTTTGAAGACCTGATACATTGAACCAGCGTCACCTTTCAGGCATACCACCCCCAGTCAACCACTGATACAAGTTTAACAATTCTGCGGCTTCATGATGCTTCAAGTGCATGGGGAGAGGAGTCCTCATCACCACCCAGAGACAGGGAATCAAATTCCCACATCCCATCTTAATGAAAGCTTTCTCAGCCCATCCCTAGCACCCACTGTTGCAGGCTGAGTTCTCTGGGAAGCCAACTCAAGACAAAGGGTAATGCACAAGGCCGATGCTGTGGAGTAGTATCCTGTGACAGAAGGGAAAGGGAAGAGGATAAGGGGAAGGAAAAGCTGAGCAGTAATGCAGAGGCAATACCACAAGAAGTCTTGGGGCTGAAATTGCCTTCTGAGTTGTCCAGAGTTAGGTTGGGCTTTCATTCCTCACAATGAGCAGTCACTGGGTGTGAGTTGCCCTGGAAAAAAAGCACAGCCTCGGGTGACGCATCTTTGTCCCATGGAGGCAGTTTTTAAAGGAGTCTGACAGCTGAGGTCCAAGTTAGTACAACCAGCACCTGGAAAAATCGAGCCTCCATTCCTGAAGGGAGGTCCAGGCAGCACATGGCAGTGTCCACCTCTGATGATTATGAGGCATTACTGGCATATTTCATTTTTTAATAAAAGTCTAAACATAGAGTCATGACAAGCCTATAATTTGAGCTGTGACAAGCCCCATCAGCGGTGTACATTGCCTTTGAGAGAAAGAACTATTTTGAGTAAAGAAAAAAAAAAACAGAACAAGCACAGGTCATGGAAAAACTTTTGTGAAAACAAAGGGAGGGGAGGTGTGTTGGGGAGGCAAGAGTGAGGAGGTGTGCGTGAGGGTGGGTGGGGATCTAGCCTAGTAAACCACTAAAAAGAAATCTTTTTTACAGCAGCCCCAGGAAACTTATTGAGACCTCATAAAATAACAAGAACCAAGGAAACAGCACTCTATGCTAAGTGTCTCTTTTACTGTTTTACAGACTGGGGAAAGATTTTATGAGCTATTTGGCTTTCCTTTTGGATGCCTCTTTGGGAGAAGTTCCTGGTTCTTCAGCCAGTTATTTAAACTTTTGGCCAAGGAGTGAGAAGATCCTCAAACAAGATAATAACCATTTAGGCTTTCTGGCAATGTTCTCCAGATGTTGACCGCAGCAAGCACTTAGCTAACCCACAGGGAAGGGAGAAATTTGCCAAAATGGGCTATCTACATGGAGGTCCCCTTGGATAGAAGGATAAAGTCTGATGGCTCTGGGAACATGACACTGAGGGGGTGCCTCGGTTCCTTCAAGGAGTTCTGGCACCAAGAACTTTGTTGGGGAGCAGGTCTTCAGATAATGAGTTTCTTGAAGGACAAGGCAGCATCAGAATGGGAAATGAAGTTGTGAGTTCTAAGAACTTAAAACCCCTCTCCTTTCAAGATGCTTTGGTCATCAATGTTAAAGGAAAAAAGAAGTCACCCCTCTGTGTCTATCTACATTTAAAAAAATAAGGAGGCACCAGAGTGGCTCAGTTAGTTTAGTGTCCAATTCTTGATTTCTGCTCAGGTCACCATCTCACAGTCGTGAGATGAGCCCCACATCAGGCTCGGCACTGACTGTGTGAAATCTGCTTGAGATTCTCTCTCTCCTTTTCTCTCTACCCCTTCCTCCCCCCACCCCACACACATTCTCTCTCTTAAAATAGATAAATAAACATAAGGGGAGAAAAGCAATGGTCTTTTCATGAGTAGTTCTTTGGTTTCCTTTAGGGCTGACAGTGATCCAAGGGACATAGGCCATTATTATTTTTTTTTTAATTAGGGATTCATCCTGGTTGTCAACATACATCTCCAATCATTCTGGGGATTCCAAAGGAAATGAGTCACCAATACTCTTAGATGATGGTTTTGCAATGCAAAACAACAAGGTAGAGTCATGTGTCAAACTCTACAAAACTCATGTGGGTTACTGACCCAGTCTGGGACCCTCTCATTAAGTCAGTTCTACACTTGGGTAGAATTTTCTGTGTAAGGTCATAGCTATAGGAATCCATTTGACTGTGACCCCTTGTTCATTAGGATATCATGTAATCTCCTAGGTTGAGGAGACATAAGTGGTATGAAAACTGACCTCAATCCTTTTGTCACTCAAAGACACTCTGAGTTTTATTCCTGAGTCCAGGAATATAATATTTAGTGACCCTGAGCAAACAGGACTTGGCAGTAGCAAGAATGGCTGGGGAATTCTCAATAGCATCCAAAGAGCTCTTGCCTAACCTTCCAGAAGGGCCTGTGAGCACATTCTATTCCCATCACTTAATGTTTCTGAGGCTCTCTTCTCTATATTCCACCCAAGCTTGAACCAGCATCTTCTTCGCTATCTTTGATATCTTAAGACTTTTTGGTGTGTGGAAGAATTAAGTTATTTTTTTTTATATTAGATGGCAGGCTAATATAATTTTTCATTTTTATGACCCTTACAATCACTTACTTCAGCTCTGGGCTTTGTGTTGCAAAACATCAGTTTACATTAAGGAGAAAGAGAAAGAAAGATAATGAGGGAGGGAGAAAGAGATGTCATTTATAAAAAATGTCAACAAAATATTTAACGAGGCTCAATGTGATTTTATTACACTCTCTGATGGCTTTATACTCATAAAGCATGACATCTACTGTATGCTAGGTCTGTATGTTGCTCTGTTCTGCTCCCTCCCAAACGCCAAGCTGCTCACTTAGGACCGTACGCGATGAAAAGATGACATTTGTACAACTTTCTCTGCATAAGATCATTCACAAACTGACTTTGGAAGAATATCAATAAACACTTTTGAGTTTTAAAATGCAATTAATTGTGTATGTGATTTCAGCTTAAAACTTTAGGGGGCAAAAAAAACCCCCATCTATTCTAGATAACCCAGCTTTGTTAAATTAAGAACACAAAGAAATCACTTGGCATAGGATAATAAATTTGGAGTGAGCCTTGGATATTATTTGGTTTAATTTTTTCTTTGACGGGTAAAGCAAATGAGAGCTGCAAAGACTGTTTACTCGCTGAGAATCTGCCTGCCTTGTTTATCGCTGCACCCCTCCCCCTAGAGCAGCGGTTCTCAGCCAGGTGGCATTTTGCCCCCTGGAGGGCATTTGGGAAGGTCTAGAGACATTTTTGGTTGTTTCAAATGGGAATGGGGGATAAAAGTGCTCCCAGTGTCTAGAGACCAGAGATGATGCTAACCTTGTACAATGCACAGGGCTGCTCCTGCAGCAAAGAATCATTTGGCCCAAATAGCAACAGTCTGGAGGCCGAGAAGCCCTGCCTGTAGGAAAAGAGCTGTTCACGTGATCACACAACTTCACTCTCCGGGTCTAAGGGGCTGGTGTTAGCTGTATACACATTCTTATCAGGAGTGATATTCCCACCAACTGGGTGAACGCTGGTTCTTTCTGGGCAAGGGCAAAACAAAACAAAACAAAACAAAAAACTCACTCTCTTGGGAGGCAAAGCGTAAGAGACTCTTAAACACGGAGAACAAGGGAGGATGGACTAAATCGGTGATGGGCATTAAGGAGGGCACTTGTTGGGATAAGCACTGAATATTACATGTAAGTGATAAGACACTACCTTCTACTCCTGAAACCATTATTACACTATATGTTAACTGACTTGTATTTAAATATTTAAAAAAATCTCACTCTCCTTTCATGTATCAAACACAGGTATAGACATATAAATGGATATACAGTGTACCTGTGACACTAAAAGCAATCAGGGGGAAAAAATTGTCTAAAAAGCTTTCTTGGGAAAGGGTGGTAATGGGGAGAGGGAAGGCTGGGAAACACCGAAGTGGCATAATTGTGATTCTCTGCCCCATCCTCTATGGTCCCTGACGTTTGGAACAGGAATGTTTACTACAATTCCCGACTCGGCTCTAACCTGAGTGCTGTTCTCTGAGTTTCTCCCTGTTCACCACTGAATGCTGGGAAGCAGGGAAACTGCTATAGGTCATTCTCCAACTGCCTCTTTTGTTTTCTGCAAACAAAAGACATAAAAATACAGAAAGTTGAGGGTCGGAGAAAGAATGTGAAGGGGAGCATGTTGGGGACCTCCCACAGGACACGCTGAGAGGGGAAGGGTGCTCACTGAGCACTGGCGGCCACCAATGGGATGGTTAGTGGGCACACCCATCTCACGAGGTGAATTGTGGAAATGCTTTTGCTTCTTTTGTTTCTCAACTGACCTATGATACCTGGTAGTTTGTGATGGATTCTGGACTCTTGATAGAAAGTTGTTTATTGCAATGATCTTTTTCCGGGTCTTCTTCAATGTTTAATGGGTAGTAGTGAGAACTTCCTGCAAATGAAGACTCAAATGTTTTAATTTCAAGATGAGATTTAATGAGTATACTTGGATTCATTTGGGATTTGTGGGTGAACATAACCCATTTTTTTAGTTTGAAATTATTAGCATAATTTCGTATCTTCTGAAACAAAGCTTTGAGCTTCCAGGAAGTGAATCCCGGGCTTCTCCAGAACAGTGAGCGAGTGGCTTGAGGTAAGTCTCTTAAACCTGAGTGAGTATTTCAACCTCAGTGGGATGAGAGATTTGTTGTGGCCATCACTGGAATTGTGTTTGACCCAAGAGAAGTTTCTGGAAATGTGTGTAGAGAAAGTTCATCTAGGAATTTAAGGATGGAGAGGGAATATTAAAAGGATATTCTTTTCTGGACATTCCTGCCCCCAACACAGAGCCCATGATGACTTGATACGTAACAGGGCCAATTAAGCCACAAATCTCAAGACACTGGGCAATAAAAAATAATGAAATGCAATATTCAGAATATGTGGAAAAGCAATGATTTACTTTAATCCTAGGGACCAGGAATAATACACCTGCTTGGAACAGGAGATGGCATAATGCTGGCATAACATTGGGGATTTAATAATTTTTTACCGCATTTTATAGACCCTTTCCTGCAATTAATGCTAAATAAAGTCAACATCTTCTCCACCTGCCGCTGTGCTTGGGGCTTTCATCAAGTGTGGCTCCTTCTCCTTTGTTACAGTCCTTGCTTGACTTGCTTGTCTTTCCATTCTTTTCCCTCGAAGATCCCTAGGACTACCACACGCCCTGTTTGTGGCATATGCTTTTCCATCGCTTCCTTTACAAAATTAAGCGAATTGAACTCAAAACACTAGTCCCATTGCTGTGATCATAAAGTCACTTCTGTGCAGTTGATGCTCCTATATTTTCCTCCCTTTGTGATTTGGTATCATCTCCTCTTATCCTATTTTTAATTGAAATAAATGAGCACGAATGGCTATTTCTACACCCCGTTCCGCCCACCCCCAGAGACACATAGATGTTGCTCTTCTTTAATTCTGTCTCTCTCTTCTCTTTTTTAGGTGGAGTCTCGCAATGCTTAGAGTTTTTCTAGCGAATAAGATTCTCTGACCATGCTCAAGTAAAGGTTTGCCACTTTTCTTACACTGATGTCTTATTTCAAGGATCATCAGACAACCACTTCTGGTCCAAGGTCTCACAGTGGAGTCAATACTGAATGGGGCCATAGAACATAGTGTCTGTACCTTCGGAAAGAGGATTTCACCTGCCTTCTAGCCTCCATCTCTCCTAAGCTATGTTGGGAAGTTCAGAATAGAAGCAATGTAAAAATAACATGTATCTCCATTTTGCAGAATTAAGGCTGACCAAGGGAGGGACAACTGTACTCTTGGGTTTTAGGTGTGAGTGAGTGTGTGTATGTGTGTGTGTGTGTGTGTGTGTGTGTGCTTGCTTTTGGGGGAGAGAGTTGAAAATATTAGCTATAAAAACCATGAGTAATTCCTAGTTGATTCAAATCAGTCTCAACATTTTTCAAAATCTCGCCTAGGTTCTTGCTCTATTTTAGGCAGAATTGAGGCGATGAATTCACACAGGGGGCTGTTTATTTAATGGTAGTAACAGTATAGAAAGCCAATGTGTCTAATCATTTTTTTTTTTTTTTTTTTTAGATTTTAAATCCTAAATGGTGAATAGTAAGCAAGGCTGCTAGTTTTATAGCTTCATGAATGAGTTCAGCTGAAAAATATTCTGGCCCTTTCCATTTGGGAGTCAGGGGGGCAGGGCAGTGGGGGTGGGGTAGGGTAGGATTTGTTAGCCAGCACTAATCGGTTCTTGGCCTCTAGCAATCCGCTGTGGCAGAATAAAGGGAAGAGATAATTACTCCCCGTAATCACTGCATCAATGACTGCTTTTAGAAGCCTCTCCTTAAAGGCTGACCAGATTTCCCAGAGAATCTTCTCAACCCGTCACTGATCTGATTTTGAAGGAAATGAATGTTCTGAAAATATCTGCTAGCGGGGTTTTTGTTCGCCTGGTCTCTCAGAGACAAGGACGCTCCGGTGGCTTCAGATGGGTGACCTTTCTCATATCTGTCACCGGTCCCTTAATGAGGGTGGGATTTTGCTTCTTGGCAATGAGGGGTCTCCTGGCAGGAATTACCAAGGAGGAGGACCCAGGGGCCAACTGCTCTTCGTCTATTTCTTTCTCTCACTCGGGACCTCCTTCCTTTCCCTGCTATACCATCCTCGTCTGAATTTGTGGGTCTGTGACTTTAGGAAGGGATGAGCAAGAAGAAAAAAAGGAGAGAAAGAAGACAACGCAGAGGCCATAATGTCACCATTTTCCTGAAAGGAATTTGGAGGCTTTCTGGGCGTATGAAAATACATGCAAAGAAAACATGTGGCTCTAACTTACTTTTCTCTCTTTGATCTATCGATACAGGAAGGTCAACGTCTTTGGGGAAATTGAGCTGAATTTCCATGCAACTTGCTCGGGAGCTCAATTTGTCAACAGATCTTGAAAAATACACTCGCCTCCCCACAATTCCTGTTTCCTGAGATGCTCCCCAGATTCTCTTTCCTGATCCTGCCTGCCCTTCAAGGATTACCTCTTCCATGAAGCCTTTCTTTATTTTCCCAATTTAAAAAGTTTAAATGTATTTTATAATTTCATTATTTTTTCCATGAAGCCTTTTTGCCTACCCTTCTACAACAGGTAACCCTCTCCTTGTGGTGAATTTCCTGAGTGGGCCCTAAGTTTTATCTTGCCTTATTTATTTCTGCAGAAATGTTAATTTTTCTGAGTATAGACCTATACTTACCAATTAGTTTCCAGAGAGACAGGAGTGTTCAGGGAAGTCTATGGAATAAAGAACAGAACAAAACCTTAAAAACACTTGCCTTTTGTTTCAGAGCCCAGAAGGAGAACGAGAAGCATATCTTGAGTCTAGAACTTGGGAAACAGTTCAGAATTGAAAGCCAGCTCTAAGGAGGACTTCCTGGCTGGGTGACCCTGGGTAATTTACATGACCACTCCAGGCCAGTTTCTGCAACGGTACGTTGGGGATAACAGAATCACTGAGTACTTTATCATGAGATGAAATGAGTTCATCTATGTGTAAAATTTTTAGGACATTGCCTGTCTGTGCATAACACAGTAAACCGAATATCGACCTAAACTATTATTATTACGACCCTGGTAACATTGTAATGTTTGTCCCTCCTTTTCTTTGCACTGGCTGCCAGATGCTTACCTAAAGAGGTAGCATACAGCGTTGTTTTTTTTTTTGAGAATTTGGTAACATCATCCCTACTTTCTTCCTGCATCCATATTTGTCTCTTGTTATCCCTGTTTCTATAAATTATTTTAATGCATTTTTGTGTGTTATATGCACGTTTTTAAACTGCCACAGATCCTTTCTGCAACAAAGAAGGGCATCAACCCATGTATAATCAGGCTTTGTATTTTCAGAGTCTTTTACGGGCATGCCCTTTCTCATCACGTGGTAGTAATGCTAAGGCAGAAATCACATCTTATGTTCCTTATGGCCTCTGTAGCTCTTTGAAGTTCTTTTTGTACATGGTAGGATGGAGTGATTTGTTTGCTAGATGCTTCTAAGCTCCTCTGATTTTTCACAAGTTTGTATTCTGTATGTGTTACGTGCTATCGTTAGTGTCCATGGCCTGGAGTTAGCATGGGGTCAGGGGGAAGAGCTGAATTTTGCTTTTCATTTCATCTCATTTTGTTAGAGCTAAATGCAAAGAGGTGGCATATCAGGATGTCCTTGAGGTCTAACCCACTGGACTTTAGGACTTAGGTTGTTTGGGAGCATCGGTGGTCAGACATCCTGCAAGAAATACATGCAAAGTATACATTCTACAGCTCTGTGGAAAGGAACTTCGAGTTCCTTTCATTCAACCTCTTCTGTTTTCCTAAGGAGAAAAACTGACGCCCAGAGAGTTGGCATTTGTTTGGGGTTGATAATAACCTCAGAGTCAGAAATTGGTTCTCTTTGCATCAGGTCTGCTCTTGTGGCCCAAGGGACAGTGATTGGGAAATGTTCTTTTACTTTGGTTTAAGTCCTATGGTAGCATTTCTAGCATGTTCCTTGGGATTACTTAAGTAAACTCATTAGTAAGGTTAAAATAATGTGTGCACGTGTAAGTGAGTGAGTGTGTGTGTGTGTGTGTGTGTGTGTGTGTGTTGGGGAGATGAGCGCTGACGTTTCTTATTTTCAGAAAATATTTCTTTCCAGTTTCCTGCATCAGCCAACACTAAAGCCACAAAAGTTGCACGGGTCCATCTATGAGAGCGAGCAATCAGAAACAAGCTAAATGTCCAGCAAGAAGGACCATCCTAAAAGAAACCGGGGCACATCCGTAAATATTATGGGGCATTTTGCTGTCGTTACAGAGGAAAACACAAATCTCTCTTCATTGACGCTAAGCCCGTCATCGATATTTACTGAGCATTTATTACATTTAGAGGTGCTAACAGCCTTTCATGGAATATTCCACTTACGTCTGAGAACCTTGCTATCGATTGGTTGTACTGTTACTGGGGCTTGAAAAGGTGGAGTAGTTTCTCGATTCACTCTAAAGTGGTTTTTTTTTTTCCCCCAGAACCCACTCACTTCACCTGCTTGCTGTCCCAACTTACGTGGAAACGTTATTAGGATATACTGCTGTGGACAACAGAACAAATATGGTGCATACTAGTTTGCGTGTGTGCCTAATTATGTGTGGGGGTGGGTGGGTGTATCGTATACAAGCCTCCAAGTTTCTGGAACTATCTACACTGAAATCATTCACCTGCTGTGTAGGCAGCGGGTTTACGAATGATTCCTACTTTCTTTATATTTTCTACACCTCTGAAGTTGTTCCGTAGTTATTCTATATACATGCATATGTACAGGTATCTAACTTTCAAAGTCAAAATTCTAAAGGCAAATATTAAAAGCAGCAACGAAACTGCTAGTTAGAAAGGAAAAACCCTATCAAATAAATTATTAAGACCTTCCTCTAAAAAAACACCCTACAAACTTGACTTCTTGAATTCAGCTTATATTTTCTTTTCCATTTTTTTAGAGTAGCCTGGGGTGGTAACACAGACTGTGGACACCTTCCTGATGCCATCCAGCCTCTGAATGTGGAACCAACAGAGGCAAGACAGGGGTTTGCAGAGGGGGGGGGTGCCTCGGGACCCCCGTCTGAGCACTGAGGCCTAGAGCTTCTACTTATGACCCTGGTTCAACCTGCCTTGATTTTCCACAGGGAAGCTCATGTGGAAATAAGTCTTTTGGAAAGGGATTTTCAAAGTAGACTTCACTCAAACTCGACAAATAATTAACTTTTCATCCTCTCATAAAATTGAGACTGTGGCTGGTTCAAAGCCCAGGACCCCAGGCCTTAATTGAATTAACTCGGTTTTCCATCCTTGTGAAGGATCATTCCAAACCATAACATTTAGCCAGGGCTGCCCTTCCTGGCGAGAACATAAGTGCCCATTCAAAGGAGGATGGCCGAGTCAGGACTGTGGCATGCAACCTGGGCCTTGGGTGGAAAATGGGACACTCTCCGAAGGGGACAAAACACCTTCTGTTTCCTATGTTTCAAAGTTCAGTTCGAATGCATGTCCACGCAACTGCATCTCAGCCAAAGCAAAGAGAGCCGCCACTCCAGGGCACCCCGGCCACTGCGCACATGGGGCCCTTTCGGACTCGGGGCCCCTCTTCTGCACACCGCGGCCTGCCCATCCCCCCTCTCAGTCCTCATCTGCTCCTGCTCTCTCTTGTTCCCTGAGTGTGGCCTCGGTCACGTCCCCCTCTCCACAGGCCCCCTCTGCCTTCTGAAATGAATACACCTGCCAACTTCAGATACAAACCTGTCATGCAAAGAGGAAGCCCCAAAGGTTCTAGATGGAAGTCAGTCCACAACACTGAATGAGCTGAAACTAGACAGCCTTTTGTTATTTGGTTGTACCTCAAACAACTGAGCGCAGAGGAGCGAAAGTAATCTTAACAACAATGCGGGAGACAAAGGGCTCCCAATTAAACTGTAAGTTCCCTGAGGGCAGAGGGCAGGCTCCTCCTCATTATCTTCCCCAGCTGCCTTGGCACCTTGCTATGCGTGACTCACGTGCTCTATAAATACTTGGTTGATGACACATTGTCTGCAGAACAAGAATAGGACGACTCCGTGCCTGAAACCTGGCACAGTTTAGATATGAAAATATGGCTTTAAGAAACTTTAAATTTTTGAAGCTAAATTATAAAGCAGTTAGAAGTGTGTTTCTTTACTTTTGAAATCGTTCTGGTCTTGTACTGAGAGGGTTGTGCATTTGAGGTAATCTGCTGAGGACCACTAAAATCTCCTCAACCACAGAGCATTCAGGCACCCTGAACCTTGGCATTCGTGATCCGCAGAAGGAAATGTAGAATTAACTTCTAATATTGAAGCTGACACTTGGGCTACATCTCTGGGATGTTGCAGGGAAGAGTCTCACTGTGTGGGATGAGAAATATAATTTGTAATTCAAGGTCCGTGGAGGAAAACCCTGGGTTTATTTTATTTGGACTGTGTTTCCATGATGTCGCTGCCTAACTGAATTTTTTTTTTGCATGGGTTTATGTGGCTGTTCTTTGTGAACCCCGTTTTGAAAGACACCATTGTGGTATCTGGTATTTGGAGGTGATTCTCCAGTTTGCACAAAGAGGATCAGAAGGCTCTGTTTATGGATAAGTGTGATTAAGTTCCATATCAGAGTGGAGTGCCTTGCTGGAACAGGATGGGTGAACATCCAGAAACTCAGCTAGGCTTCAGGGAATTGGGTCCCCTTTCTTAGCTTCTGCTGTAGCCTCCCGCACCCACTGTCCAGTCTGGTTCTGTCTAAGTCCCTCCCCATTCCTCCACGCTAACCATCTTGGCTTCCAGCTCTGGTTCTTAAGAACTGCATTTTGCCAGGCTACATTTACCCCCTTTCCAAACACTCTTCAATAATTTGGTCTATCGGTTTTAAGGAAAAGTACATGAAAATAGTAAGAACATGTGGAAGATGGCCACCTGACATTTTATAGAGAGAAAAGAAACCTTTATAAGAGATGGTGCTTCTGCATAAATATCAAATAGCTGAATGTGGGTGGCCGACGTGCCAGGTTAGGAGCTCTTCACTGTTTTTATTCAGTAAGCAAAATTAGAGGTGAGAATAGCTAGATCTTCAAGATTTCTTTCAGACAAGGGAGTGGTGAGGATGCTTTCACTCATTACTGGGCATAGCTGACAGCAAACAGGAAAGCCATTCCTCTTCCTGCTTATCATAAGCCTGACTGCCAACTCCGCATAAACGAGAGGGTGCGAGACTCCCATGTAGGAATCAGGTGACAAGAAAAGTATCCATGAAGCACCGTGGATGTTAGAAGAAGGCCTGGATGATGATGATGATGATGATGACAACAAAGACCACAGGGACAAATGTCCTGAATTGAGCTCTTTGTGTGTGCCACACTCTTTCACATGCTTTATCTCATTAAATCCAGACAACTCCATGCATTAGGTTCCTTTCCTAACCTAATACTATAGGTAAAGGGAAAAGTTACTTTGTCAAACGACAGAGTCTGGATTCTCACCTAGCTCTAGCTGACTCTGGAGTTTACATTCTTAACCAGGATGAAATTTAGGGGGCACACCATAATATTACTTCTCACTTTTTGCTACAATCTCTCCTCATTCGTTTTTCCTTTTTGTGTACTTTCCCACTGGAACCTGATTCTTTTCACTGAGAATAAGTGTTTAGAGCTAAATTAGGAAGTATTGGGAGTGGGGGGCGGGGCTCAGGCAGTTCTTCCCAAAAGCACGGGGTAGAAAGGCAAATGCCTGCGGCCAGCCTCGCCCCAAGGATAGATGGACGTGCATTCCCTTCCTGAGCTTCATAACGTCGGGAGGACACCTTTGAATGTTAATCCTCCCCACCCTGGATTCTGCCCATGGAAACAGTCTGGTTAGCTACTCTCCTATCAAGCTGATATTGGCATTATTAGAGCCAAGGGCTAATCCCTCGTTTTTCCATTGTAAGAGAAATGGAGCAAACACCCAATCTTTCCTGGCCTTCTAGAGTGCAGGGCTCCATCAAGAGTGGCTGGGTTTGCAGTCACAAGGCTTAAATCTTGATTTCAAATCTCATCTGCGCTGAATCTTGGTTTATGCACACAGATCCATAAACCAGGAGTAATTATAAGTACTTCAAAAGGTCTTAGGAGGTCTAAATGGGACTTTTTAAAAAATTTGAAACATGTCTATGAAATCTCCTGGCATATCATAGTCACTCACTGAATGTTCTATGCTATTATGACTATTGTTATGGTTGTTATTAATGTGATTTTCAGCCAAAGTTAAGGGTACCGTGTGGGACCATGGGATGACATCAAGGTTCTCCAACTAAGCTGACCAACTTGGAGCTTCAGTCTGTGCAAAAATTGGGACATATCAGCCACCACTACAACCATGTGATTTCCCATCCGAGAGGCAAATCTGACTAACCCGCCTGGCTGTTGTTCAGACACCAATCCCGGGCTTCCTGTGACACATGCGTGTTTTAGACCAATGGGAAATGACCAAATCCTTTCCCCAAGCACTGATTCCAAGTCAGTGAAGTGAGGGCAGGTCTGCCCTCGAACCCCCTGTTAATCCTCGGCACAGACCCAATTTTAACTTTGCCCAGGACTTTTATTTTCCAAGATTGATTATTTTCAGCAGATGGATGGGGTGTCTGCGGCAAGGCACTGCTCATTGTACCCACAGCTCATATTTCATTAGATAAATATACTGCATGGTGTAATCCAGGATTCTGCTGGGCACCGAGGCCCAGGAAAAGCTTTGAGGATAGGAGTCAATCAAGTCTGAGGGAGGGAGAGTTAGAGACACTGGCCTTAGTGTTGTAAAAGAGCACATTGCCGGGAGACATCTTTGTTTATTTGCTCAGATATTATGTATGTGGAGAGTCAGACTACCCACTTACTTACATGTCCACTCTAAGACACCATTGAATTTATATTGAAGTAATCTTTGGAGAGAAATAAAGCATATTTTTTGAATTGTCGGGGATAAATATGGGAAGAAGGTGAAGGATAACTGCAAATATTTTTCGGGTTTTCAAAATGTTCTTCAAATGGACATACTTCTTTTTTTTTCCCAAATGTTGTAGTTCTGAAGTCTTTTTCGGGTAGCCTGGTGCTTCTCATCAAAGAAAGCTATGGTTGTGTAGACACCACCCCTGAAATGTATGACTTGGCTAATTTAGCGTCCCAAGAAGTATGCCATGATAATGTTTTGCCAGATATCAGTTGCCTTATCATCTTTGCCATCATCATGAAGAGAAAGCATGATGGCGTAGACAAGCAAATATGCATACATGCAGAGGCATAAGGCTGTAGGAAGCTGTAGGCAAACAGTAAGTCTACAGGTGTGTCAACAAATTAAAATGAACACACAGGGTCTTGCATAACAAGAACAACAACAAAACGCTCCTCAACATCAATGCTCTTGATACATAAACAAATACTTAATTGATACTTAAACAAATCCATGAATAAAATCCCAAATAACAGAAATATAGGCACAGGGAATGAATAGACAATTCACAAAAAGAAAAACACAAATGGCCAACACGTGTAAGAGAAATGTTCAATCTTGGTAGCAATTAAAGGAAGACAAAACAATATGGCGTTCTGTTTTCACCCATCATTGGAGATTTTCAATGATTTTTATAAACTATTGTTTCTTTAATGTTTTATTTGTTTTTGATACAGAGAGAGACAGAGCATGAGAGGGGGAGGGGCAGAGAGAGAAGGAGACACAGAACTGGAAGCAGGCTCCAGGCTCTGAGCTAGCTGTCAGCACAGAGCCCGATGCGGGGCTCGAACCCACGAACATGAGATCTGACCTGAGCCGAAGTCGGAGGCTTAATGAACTGAGCCACCCAGGTGCCCCATCAATGATTTTTAAACTTTCACTTTAAGTGCAGGTGGCAGCAAGTGAGAGGGCCACTTGTCTGTTCTGCCACCAACACCCCTTTTTAAAGTTATTATGGATTAATGATACTTTTTATTATCTGGTAGTTTTCTAATCCAGATTTCTTGTATTTGTTTCTGGAAACTTATCAGTTATTTTTTGCACACTTTTCCCCCAGGTAAACTTTAGATTGATTTTTCAGGTTTCAAACTATACCTTTGGTGTTCTGATTGGGCAGGCACTCATCATTTTATTAATTATAGATTAATTTAGAAAGAAGTGGCACATTTACAATACCATCTTCCACTTTCAAAGCATTTACGCTGCTTATTTAAACATTGCCTGGTCCTCTATTATCTCAGCCCATCCAGAACAAGGAACGCCTCCGAGGCAGGGACACATAGATCAAGCTCCTGTGGGGTGACTGACATGTCACTGTAAATAAATAATCATTGATAAGTTAACCCATTAAAGAAGAACTGGTACAGGTGACAACAGCAATAGCAAAAAAAAAAAAAAAAAGGAAAGAAAGAAAAAAAATGAGCCCCTTTCAACCATGTCACTGTTACTGGGGATCCAGCCACATGGTGAGCCTTCCGTTCCTGGTATGTGCTGTGCAGTTTACTTCTCTAGGTCTGGGTATCTGCATTTATTTTTTTTGGTGGAATCACTTCTCTTTATTCTCTCTGCCTACAGCAAACTGCATCTATTTGACTGTTTGGCCTCATCTTCGGGTTACTTCCACCAGGAAGCATTTACAGATCCTTCTCCTACAATTAAATTTGGCACGCACCACCCCATAGCATCAGTATTTTCCCTTACAATTAAATGGGCAATCCCCTCACCCTGCCTCCCTCCCCCCGCCCCCCCCGCCTGCCCCCCACACATACTTTTTGTTTTTAAATAAAAGACAACCAAGTATGATGGCCGTGAAGCCAGGCTGACTAGGCACACACTGGTTCTGTCGTGTGCTCGCCATGTGACTTTGGAGAAAAGATCTCGGTCTTCCCGGATACACAAACTTAACAAAGGTAATAAAAGTGCCTTCTACACAGGGCCACTGGGAGGATCAAATCCATTGATGGCCATCAAAGAAGTGCTTGCTACCATTGTTACTTACCCAAGCAACTCTTGTATAAGTTATTCTAGTATAAGCTGCCAAAACATAGCCTATTTAACTACTCGCTGCTTTTTCTCCGATGCCTAGATCAGTGCTAGATAGATAATATGAACTCAATAAATATTGTTTTTTTAACGTTCTTTATTTATTTTTTTTGATAGAGAGAGACAGTGGGAATAGGAGAGGGTCAGAGAGAGAGGGAGACACAGAATCTGAAGCAGGCTCCAGGCTCTGAGCTGTCAGTCACAGAGCCCGACACGGGGCTTGAACCCACGAGCTGTGAGATCATGACCTGAGCTGAAGCCAGATGCCTAACCGACTGAGCCACCCAGGCACCCTTCAATAAATACTGTTAAACTAATGACTTGATATATTGGAACTATTTTGGCTCTACCCCTCCTTAAGGCAATTTTTACTTATTTAACAGATGGTTTCTTAATTGACTATCCTGGTAAAATGCTACTTTGTATTTTTAGTAACTTGTCTATTGTTCATATTAAAGGTAGGTTGGAGGTATTTCTTTCTTCCTTCCTTTTTCTTTCTTTCTTCCTTCCTTCCTCTCTCTCTCTCTCTCTCTCTCTCTCTCTCTGCCTCTGTCTCTCTCTTCATGCTCTTCCAGATAGCAGCTTTTACCATTTTTCTTCTGAGTTTCATTTAAATTCAAATTAGTTAACATACAGTGTAGTATCGCTTTCAGGAGTAGATGTCAGTGATTCAGCCCTTACCATAGAACCCCCAGTGCTCATCACAAGTGCCCTCCTTAATGCCCATCACCCATCTAGCCCGTCCCCCTGCCCACCTCTTCTCCAGCAATCCTCAATTTGTTCTCTAACATGAGTCTCTTATGGTTTGCCTCCCTCTCTGTTTTTATCTTACTTTATATTTCTTCCCCTTCCCCTATGTTCATCCGTTTTGGGTCTTAAATTCCACATATGAGTGAAGGCATATGGTAATTTTCTTTCTCTGATTTATTTTACTTAGCATAATACACTCTAGTTCTATTCACGTCTTTGCAAATGGTAAGATTTCATTCTTTCTGATGGCTGAGTAACATTCCACAATATATATTCCACATCTTCTTTTTCCAGTCATCAGTCAACAGATATATGGGCTCTTTCCATAACCTGGCTCCTGTTGATAGCGCTGCTATAAACATTGGGGTGCATGTGCCCCCTTTGAATCAGCATTTTTGGATGAAAGACCTTAATGGGAGACAGGACACCATCAAAATCCTAGAGGACACAACCAGCAACCTCTCCGACCTCGGGGTAGCAGCTTCCTACTAGCAGATCTCCGGGAGCATGAGAAACAAAAGCAAAAACGAACTACTGGGACTTCATCAAGATAAAAACCTTCTGCAGCTTTTCACATTTAAGGCTGTCTAACTGGCTATTTAGGAGGTAGTGAGATTTCTATTTCTAGAGAGCGAAATCCCTGTATCACTAGAGGTATTTAAGTACTTAATAAAGGATTAGACTGGATGATGTTTCCAAGTGTGCAGTTTGTGATTCTGTATCCTTTTCTCAGAGCGCTTTATAAGAGCAGTTCAGTGGAACCTTTAGCCTGACTGGTTTCCTACCTCCAGCGTATTAAGGATAGATGCATTTTGCACACACTTATGATGACTCCTATAATGGTTAATATAATCTTACCATTTTCTGGACTCTCCTGGGGGATTCTATGACGTCAGCACTGGAAATGCATTTAAACCCACACAGCAATTGTTTGGTGCTGTACCACATATTTTACCAGCCATTTAACTTGGTCAATTTTAACAAGACAGATACATTGTATAAAGTGACACTGCAGTTTAAACAGGGGAGCGCGATGTACTTACTAGCCTCAAAGAGGTACTAGCCTCAAATTTGGAAAAGAAAGGGCATTTCCCCCCACCACTTGCTGCCCACAGATATAAAAATAAAGACTCTGAGAAGGACTCTGGGCAAGAAATCAGGAAGTCTGAGCGCAGATCTTGGTACTCCTAAGATGGGAAGAGGGCTGCATAACTTTTTCTGCATATGGAACTTCGAAGTGCAAAGTAGCCTTTGTCAATCATTGGAATTTAACCGACGCCTGGAGTGGGGGTTGTGGGGGGGGGTCCCCTTGCATTGTGTCATTTCTGGTAGACCTCTAATGCACCGAGGCGCTACTGAAATATTTCCCAGCCTCACACAGAGACCCAGAGCTGGAAAGAACATTCTGGCTTGGTCCGGCTATGCAGATGAGTTCAGAGCCTGGGAGAAAACAGGATGTGGGCTCCTGAGAATTGTAATAAAGACAGAAAGCATTTGCCTCAGCACTGGGGCTTCTGGGTGAGGCTCTGCTGCTGTCACCCAGTGTCCCTTCACCATGACACAAACAGGGAGCATTCTTCCCTCCTAATGGCGGAAATTCACTGACAGTTACTCCACGGTTTTAAAGTAGATGCCTCATTTTGACTTCTAGTTCAAGAAACCTCCATCTGCTCTCTCTTGCTGTTGATTATGTATTTTCCAAAGAATCCTGCATCCCGTCTACCTAGAGAAAAAAATGTTCTTTTCTAAACAAAACAAAAATTAAAAATTGATTGAATAATCAAGCTTCACTCCCCTGCTCACTCCAATTGTCTGTGTGCTTCCAGCTATAGGATTCTGAGTCTGTAAAAATTTAGATATTTACAGCAACCTGTTCAGACCTTGGCTGATGCCTTCCTCCTCCTTCCTTATCTATTATTATTATTTTTAAATGTTTATTTATTTTCAAGAGAGAGAGATAGAGAGAGAGTGGGAGACAAAATCTGAAGCAGGCTCCAGGCTCTGTGCTGAAAGCACAGAGCCCTATGCAGGGCTAGAACTCACAAACTGTGAGCTCATGACCTGAGCTGAAGTCAGACACTTAACTGGCCGAGCCACTCGGGCACCCCATCGTCCTTCCTTACCTAAATTAGGCTCATCTGCTCTACACCCTCATGATACCCAGTACCTTCCTTTTATAGTACTCACAGTGACTGGGTGATTATTTGCTAATTGGCTGTCTCCCTTTCTAGATGTAAAATCCATAAAAATCAATGAACGAGTCTGTCTTGTTGACCAGCTTTCCCCCCAGCAGCCTCCATAATGGTTGGAATAGTACACATCCAGAAAATACCTGGTTCAGACATTTATTCTGTTTGTTTGTTTTAGTTCAGCATAAAGCAGTATTGGATTAGGTAGGGATGGTGTGGGCATCTGGTCATGGAAAAGTTCTGATTAAAATAAGAGTTCAGGGTACCCATGTGGCTCCGTTGGTTAAGCGTCTGATTCTTAATCTTGACTCAGGTTATGATCTCACAGTTGGTGAGTTCAAGCCCCACATTGGGCTCTGTGCTGACAGTTGGAGCCTGCTTGGGATTCTCTCTCCCTCTCTCTCTGCCCCTCACCCCCCCCCCAAATAAATAAATAAACTTAAAAAAATAAGAATTTACATTTCTTGCATTAATTTACTGGTGTCAATTTGGAATTCTTTTGAGATTTTTCTGCAGATTTTTCTGCTGATGGATGCAGTTAAATTCATTGAGGGGAAAAAATGTACAATGTCTAACAATTACATCCCTCAAAATGCAGCAGGTTTCAATGTGTTATTTTCAATTCAGTTATTCAGAAATTTCTTAAAAAATGAAAAAGACTTGGGGTTCAGTTTTAATCAAGTAGGAGAGAGCATACAGTGGATCTCTTCCATCCCTCTTAAGTTCAGATCATGTGTTGCATACAGTCCGGGGTAGAATCACTCATTAGGTAATGAGGGGGGGAGGCTGGATTTAAGCCACACACATTGCATTATGGTTAGTGAAGGGACCAGGTTGGGAATTTCTTGGCAGTATTTGGTGGAAATACATCACCTCTTTTTTATATCATAATGTATTTTTTCCCCTTTTTCTTTTCTCCTTCCTCTTCTTTTCCTTCTACTCTCCTGTCTGCATTGTCATTTTCTGGACGTATAGGACAAATAGTCATCAATATCCAAACATGTTCTGAAATGTTTTACAATTCAAAGGCTTGGCCAAATCAATGTTGGTCATTTTTGACCAGGTTGGAAGAGGTTCAATTTTCAAAACTCGAAGGCATGAATAGGCAAACCTATGTGGAGTCCTTTCGATTCCTTGTTTAGTTTCCAGAAACAGGCAACAGGCTTTATTTAGCTCTTTCTTTCTTTTTCTTTCTTCTCTTTTTTCTTTTTTGTTGTTCAAGTGACTGTAACCACCATGCTAAACTAATTATATCATTTCCTAATTTATTTGGAATGTGTATTTGTAGAGCTATACATATCTATCTATACTTTTAAGAAAAATGAAATCAATAGTTACGATTTTTTTAGATCAAATAATTCTGAATGCAGTGGACCTTTTCCAAATGCATAAGAACCTGAGAAGTGTGGGTTTGCGTGCACCAGAGATCTGATTTTATAGCTCACTTATTTCACTCACTCTACCTCCATCTCCGGGCTAGGATCATACCTGATAAGGCACTTCGGCAATGGGTTCTGGTTTGAACTAAAGTCTTGCAGCCCCACATTATTTATTTAGATTTTTGGTTACATATTCAAATGTCAGACTTCCAAGATGAGATTTATATTTTCCAGGTTTGCTGTCTTTCTCTTTCTACAGTTTGCAGATTGATAGGGAAAGTCATCCTAAAAGGGGGACTGCTTTGTCCCACTGGAAAATACACAGATAAATGCAAATAGGGCTGACCCCAAACCATCAGGCACCTCAGAGGTATAAGTTCTGTCCCTAACTGGACATAATGGCCAATGTCCATAATGTCCCTAACTTGCAGCATTCCGTGAACATTCCTTTTGAGTTTTAAGACACTGAATAGTCTGATGGATACAACTGCTCTGAAATGAGTTTCTTTTGACATTTTATAAAATGATTTATAAATCAGGCTTTATTTTTTGGATGGGAACCAAGATAGTTCTGCTTGTGTTGAATTCAACCTCATGTAAGATTAAAAAAATAAAACCTAAGCCATACTGGGTCCTTAATTTTCTTTCAATATTAGAAACCATGGATGAATTGAGAAACAGTTTAATCCAAATTCAAATTCTCGCTTTTAAAGGGGGTTGGGCAGAATTCAATAGACCCTAGAGCTTCTGTTCCTGCCCCTTCTGGTCTCTCTGTCTCAGTCTCTCTCTCCCTCCTTCTCTGTCTCTTCCCTACCCTTTCTTCCTGTCTCTTGCTCTTTTTCTTTTCCTTTCTGCTCCTACAGAAATGAGGAAGAAGGATAAGAAACTTATTTAGCTGGAACAGACTGGAACAAAGTTGAACAAACATGACTCTTCCAGAATGAAATGTAAATTTGTCTAAGCAATGATGCCAAATCTTTTTTTCTTTCTATCTCAATGGTAGCAATAATAGAGAAGCACATTGGCCCAGTGATCAGGAAGGAACCTTACCCAACTCCTGGTCTTCATGAAAAAGAAGACCCAGGCCCGTCCGCGGGCACACAGCTCCTCAGAGACTGGTAGAGGGTCAGAGTCTTCCTCAGAGGAAGGCTTCAGTTAACTCTGTCCCATCTTCCCCCTTCCCTAAATCTCATCTCTACTCTTTTTTTTTCTATTTTTCTAGTCTCTTCCTTCTTTTCTTTTCTCTTCCCTGTCCTGTCCTCCATCCCTGTCCCCTTACTGTTCCATCACTGTTTCCTGATTGAAATTTTCTTGACATTTCTCCATGAGGTGATCTTTTTCACTTGAGAGTGTATCAGATCCAAAGTATAAACAGTGGGATCCCCTGGTCAAATCCTCCTTGATAAGATTCCTAAAGTGTTTCCTCACCTCAAAGGGGGTAAGTAAGGCACAGAGATTCCACATTCTTTTTACCGGGGCTTGATTGGCGTGCTACGCCTTACCTCTACCCAGGAATCAAGATGTGAGTTTTGCTTTGAGTAAAATGAGGTTTGCATCCTGATGAGAAGCAATGGATCGACACATGTGTCCTGCATACCCCACTGCAGCCACGTGTTGGGTTTGCTTATATCTGCTGGGCCTAGCCTGAGAAGTGGCAATGAAGCAGGTATGTCTGTTGCTCCGTACAGTGGTTAGAATGTCAAGAGTGATGTGGGTTTGAGGCCTCTGGTAATTTGACTGAGGAACACAGGGCATTGATATCCAAAGGCAGTGACAGTGGTTTCCAATGTCTCTGAAGCATAGGTCCCTCAGCTGTGTTTCCCAGTCCTCAGAAAACCGAAGTCTAGTGGACTGCTGTGGATGGATGTAGGTAGTTGATGGCACAGAAATGAATACATTCACTGGAAAGCCCTTGAGATCGAACTGAAAGCCCTTTGATATGACATTCAAAGAATCTTAGGAGGTAGAGCATCACTCTGGTTATCTTTATTGCCCTATTGAGAATTTTAGCACAGTCACTATAGGTGGACTATTATTTAATAATTTTCTTTAAAAGCAGTTCTAAGAATGGATTTTAGGACATAGGTTGAACAACCTTCTCTAGAAATGTCTCTTGATTTTGGCTTTTTGTAGTATTTTTTCTTCTTTCTAATTGAAGGATCTCAGGCTATAACACATTATTTTTTTTCCTTTTGAAATTGGCTTATTACAGCTGATGAATTGGCCTTCCAAAATGTTAATTCAACCTTACCCTGTTCCTTCCAGCCATCAGTCAAGCTGGATTAGATTTTCCCAGTTGATAATTTCCAGTCTCCGTTCTGTGGGTCCAATCTTCTCAACTTGTCATCACCTAACATATTAGTTTTAAATTGGATAATAAAGATACATTACATCTCTATCAAACACAGATAAAATAGCCTAATATTTTTATAGCCCTTTACATGAAATGACTTTAGGGAACTTTCCAAAAATATTTTCCCCCAGAATATAGATGAATCACTAGAGATCACCTGAGTCATCCTTAATAAAGTGAATTATGTCAGGTTTTCTCGGTCTCTGTTTATCAATTGGACGTGAATCTCCAGTGTGAGAAATCTGTACCCCAATCACCCCTCTTCCCACTCAGTCAGCAAAACGTTCAAAAAAGAAACTTTCTCATACTGTATTAGTTGCTTCTATTTTTTCACCCTGTCTTCTCTTTTGGGCAGGGGGTGGAAGGAGGATTGACTTAAGAAGTTCTTAAATTTGAAATGTAACTCCACTGGAAGTTTTCTCTCGTGTATTTTTGCCACCATTTAAAAAGTCCTTTGTGTAGTTGATTATGGGTTACTGGTGTGGATGGGCGTGTGGGGGAGGGAGAGGGTTGTAGAAAGAAAGGACCTTGACAGGGTCTGTTGAAGAATGGTATTGGCTGGTAGATGAAGAGGGTTGAGGCATGAACGATCAGGAAGAATTCACTTCATTCTTGTGGCAAAAGCTATGGAATTGGCATAGTTGAATATATAGTATCATTCACTTTGATATGCTGTGTAGCTGAATAGTTAGTAGCCCAGCTTTGGAGACAGACTGCTGGGGTTCAAATTCAGTAGTACCTAACAGCTGTGTGATCTTGGGAAAATTACTTCCCGTGATTCACTTCTTCAGCTACAAAAGAAGGATAAACTCCTACTTTGTAGGGTTTTAAGAGAAATTAAATGTTACTATAAACATATGTTGGCCCATAGTAAGCATCCAATAAATGTTAGCTACCCATAGTTCAACAGAACTTCTTGGCTGCCCCTTACAGGGAAATAATGCACACCAACTCAAACACAAACCTGTTGATTATGGAAAGGAACCCTTGTATCAAATAGTCTGGCCTGAAATCATGCAACAGAAAGATCTGATTGACATTTGCCTCATCAATTAACTTCCATTTGAACATTTTATTATAAGATAACTGGTCTTATCAACAATTTGGGCTATATTAGTAGTCCCTCTACCCATTCATCCAGTGAACATTAGTAGATTATCTACTCTGTTCCTGGCCTATGGGGAAGTAAAGATAAAAAAGACAGAGTGCCCATGAAGAAATCATGGCATGAAGATGAATGAGTGCTGGGAATCAGTGATAGGATTGCCAAGCAAAACAAACCAGTTAAATTTGACTTTCAGAAGAGCAACGAGTAATCTTTTGGTATATGTATATCCCAAATGTTATGTATACTTTGGTGTGATCTGATGAGCCCTATTGACCTCTCCCTCTTTTCTTTTATCTCTAAACCCACAGAGTCCCCAGTAGGCTCAGGCACCCCAGATGGACTTACTGACTGGAGCCTCAGAGAATCTCTTTTCCTCCTGATTGAGTCAAGGACACCATAAAGAAGTTCTCCAAAGTATAGACGAAAACTTTGTACATGACAGGTGTTTTTTTTCCCTGTCTACAAAATTTACTGTATATTACTTCTCTCATACAATATTTTTCAGTGACACTTTAGTCAAAATAAAACACCTTCCTGAAATAAAACTATTCCTAAGCTCTCCACAAGTTCTCTTTGGAAATCCAGGGTCAGGGGCTGGGGAGTCTACATGAAAAAGGAGCAGCAGGATTTGTGAAATACCTTCTAGACCCGTCCCTTATATTTACATACATATGCACGGATATACATATACGAAACAGTGTTCACCCCTGGGAGAAACAGTGACTGTTCACTCCTTACACAGCATGTGGCAATTAACTGAGACATCCCTTTCTGCCTTGAAGGTCTTGCACCTGAGTGTGTGTGCTCTTTGGGGATCTAACTGAATCCTCCTGGACTGGGTGGTTTCCTGTCTGGGCTGAATTCGCAAAACAAGGGAGCCGGTGGAGCTGAAAATAGCACTTGGCCTGATGGCTCAGGCATTGACCAACCTTGGAAAAGTTCTGGATTTGGAAGGGAAGAGAACACCCCAACATCAACAAGGTATTGAACGGATTGACTAATGATGTCACAATCTTAGGGGATGGAAGTTATAATTTCCCTATTCAACTGCTTCTCTTATTTTACAAAGGTTCCATGACTTAATTTCTTGTTTTATCTTACGGTTCTTCTGCTTCCTGCACTCAACTCTGTCACCACCCACTGCTGGCAATGTTAGTGCTGTGACACTAACTCTAAAAATGTACTTTAATTGACAATTTCAGGAAATTGAATGACTGACATACAATTGGTGTTCAACAATTGTTTGTTGGATGCATTGCAAACTGAAGAGTTTGCCACTATTGCCACTCTGTGTTGGTCAGAGTTGGATATTTGGAGTGAAAAAAACAAATACCATTAATGTCCTAAAAATAAGTGGGAAGAGTCTCACTTAATCCATATCCCCAAAGAGGAGGAGCTTTTGATAGCATATGGCAAATCCATTTGACTTATTCTGGTATTTCTCTAAGTGGCTTAACACAGGGAAGGTCTCTGCCCACAAAGTGATGAGTGGCCTTTATCTGCTATAAAAGTTCTGATGAAATTCCCATCCATGTTCCAGTAGTCTCTCCCAAGTGTTACATCCTAAGAAATAACGAAGGTTCACCAAGTCTTTGCTGCAATATAAGGCAGAACGGCTGTATGCATGTGTTGTGGGTCCTAATTAATTGTCACTTGTAAAGTAATTTGCGGTCTGGACAAGAGATTCCATTAGTATATATTTTTTTTTCCTTCAACAAAATTTTCCACTGAGTAATGACTAACCTTTTTATTTCAGTGGAGCCACTGGTAACCGGTGAAACAAGAAGCCAAAACTCAGCAGCCTAGATTTTGCTGCTATGGTCTTGAACTGTTTCCATTTCCTTTTTAGAAACATCAGGCTGCATAATTTTTGTGTGTCTGCTGAAAAACTCTGGTTTGTCATTTTTTCTTCCACCACTTCTGGGATATTTTTTCTTGGCTACAATGGAAACTTTCATACAAGGCTACCCTGGAAGTGATCACATATTGAAGAGGGGGAGAGACGAACAGTAGATTATTTTCAAATGATAAAGCAAATGACAGGTTGTAATTGGGGGACTTTTAAATTCCCCAATGAAATGATTATTAAATATCAGGAGAGATTTAAGCCTTCACACACTTATACTAATTTATCAATAACTCTTTTTTTTGCTGTATACTTAGGCACATGAAGAATGTCTAGATGTCAATTTTTGTGGACCCAAAGATTAGCTAAGTTTCAACATTCTTGCTAATATGATAAATACAGATAATAGGAAGTCTTGGTGAAGATGTAGAGAAGCTGGATGGCTCCTACATTGCTGATGGTAATGTAAAATGGTGCGGCCATTTTGGAAAATAGTTTGGCAGTTTCTTAAATATAAGCTTACCATATGATGCTGCTTCTGGGTATTTACCCAGAAGAAATGGAAACATTCGTCCACACAAAGACTTGTACATGAATATTTAAAAAAAACATTATTCATAATGGCCCCAAAATGTAGCCATTGCACGACTAGGTATCTATGGAAAGGATAAAAAAATACTGAGTGGAAGGGGTACATGCACCCCAATATTTATAGCAGGATATCAACAATAACCAAATTATGGAAAGAGCCCAAATGTCTATAGAGTGGTGAAGGGATATATATATATATAATAAGGTTTGTTTTACATAGCCATAAAAAAGAAAGAAATCTTGCCATTAACAACGACATGGATGGAACTAGAGTGTATTAGTTAAGTGTATTAGTTAGTCATAGAAGGACAAATAACGTATAATTTCACTCATATGTGTAATGTAAGAAACAAAACAGATGAACACAGGGGGTCAAAAAGAGAGAGAGGCAGGGGCCCCTGGACGGCTCAGTCGGCTAAGCATCTGACTTCGGCTCAGGTCATGATCTCACAGTTCATGAGTTCAAGCCCAACACTGGGCTCTCTGCTGTCAGCAAGGAGCCTCCTTCAGATCTTGTCTCCTTCTCTCTCTGCCCCTCCCTAGCTCGTGCATTCTCTCTGTCTCAAAGATAACCAAAAACATCAAAAAAATTATAAGAGAGAGAGAGAGAGAGAGAGAGAGAGAGAGAGAGGCAAGCCATAAAATAGACTCTTAACTATAGAGAACAAACTGAAGGTTGCTGGAAGGGAAGTGGGTGGGGGGATGAATCGGTGATGAGCATTAAAGAGGGCACTTGCCGAGATGAACACTGGGTGTTTAAGTGAGTGCTGAATCACTAAATTCTATTCCTGAAACTAAAATTATGCTGTATGTTAACTAGCAGGAATTTAAATAAAAATTTGAAAAAATGAGAACAATCTAAATGTCCATCAGTCAATTAAGAGAAAAACAAACTATAGAGTATCCTCTATAATAAAATACTATCTAGCATTAAAAAGGAACAAAATAGTGATACAAGTTACAGCATGGATGAATTTAAAAAATATTATGCTAAATAAAAGAAGTCATATGTAAAAGACATGTATAGAACTATAAATATTATTTCATTCTATTTATATGAAATGTTACTAAGAGGCCAATGTAGAGAGATAAAAAATAGATTGTTGGTTGCCTGCTGCTGTGGGTGATTTTTACCATTATTTCCATAACCTCTGTTGGAGTTTACCAGCTGGCAGGATTTGATTAGTAGATCTCTAACTTAATGAGATTCTGTGAGTTGCCATTTGTTGAAAGCTTTAGTGCAGTAACTCCTTAAAGCCAAATTTGCTTTGCATACCTACAGCTTGGTGAGATTTGCCAAGTGGAATAGAAAAAGAAAATACTACTCTGCTATACAATTCATAAAACAAACCTTCTTATGATTTGACCAGCCTTTGTTCTTTCCCTGATGGACAGGCTGCTTGGGTAATGTGGTCTTGGGTCTACAGCCAAGGGATGTTCAACCTATCAGGAATGGCACCTGGCAGGTTTTTCTAGGGGCTGTTAGGCAATGCTTCAGCAGCTCCTGGCATTTGCCATGGTGGTACTTACTCAGTAGTTTTCTCCCATTGGAATACATTTGTAGAAAATTGGATTTATTAGGACAAGATTGCTTAGACAATGAATGGCAAATTCCCCATGTATCTAGAAATCTTTGAAAACATAGTCAATTTCCCTCTTTCATTTTTGTTGTGTGAACTTGACCTATGCTTTCAACAGCATCGTTATAGTTATTGTGTTTTACACATTATGCCTTATAAGATAGTTGGGGAGTGACATAGTGTGACCCAAGGGGATATGTTTGCTTTATTAACATGCTTTCACATCACAATGTCTTGGAGGTGTTCACTGTTGTCACCATGGGACCTCTTGATAAATGGTCCGAGTATCTCTACATCAGCAGGTGGGAGACACTGAAAGGACCAGAGAACCCTGTCCATAATCATGGCTTCTCCCAGAAATGGTGCATCCTGACACCTCTTTTCTGGCCATTTTGCAATGGTCTGTGTTTCTGGCTTTTGTTCTCTCTACAATCCTAGTACCCTTTGAGATAGTCCATGGGGTTTCCTCAAATTGAAGGTACGTTTTAAAAAATAATCCAAATCCACAAAGAAGTTTGAGCCTTGCCTAGAGGAGGGTTATGATTTTGTATGGCCTTTAAAAATTTTTTAATCTTTATTTATTTTTGAGAGTGAGACAGAGAGAGACAGAATGTGAGCTGGGGAGAGGTAGACACAGAATCTGAAATAGGCTCCAGGCTCTGAGCTGTCAGCACAGAGTCTGATGCGGGGCTCAAACCCATGAACTGTGAGGTCATGACCTGAGCCAAATCCGGACACTTAACTGACTGAGCCAGGCACCCCATCATATCCCCTTTCTTCTTACAGATGAGTCCTTAGAAGCCTTAAGATGATACGTGAGTTAGCCCAATCCACACAGCAAATGTCTGGTAGAAAGAAGGCCAAAGCTTAAATTCCTTGGTCTAATTCCTGAAAACACCATCTCCTATTTTTAAAAGTTGCCACAGGAATGCTTTTGTTTAATTTCAGAGCTTTTGGGCATTCTAGTTCCTCAGAGATAGTTGCTTGGTGGCATCAAAGTAGTCTATTTTCTTTACCAATAACCCACTTCAGTGCTTCTTGGTCTTGCTGATGAACTGTGATTTCTTTTCAGTAACAGAAAATCAGTGATGAAAATTTCTTTCATAAATGGTAACTGAAGAATCTAATTGAGGACTGGATTTCTACATATAGCTCTTTCACCTGTACTGTGAGGATCAGCGAACTTCTGGAAAATTAAGAATTCTGTTTCCAGGCTTACAGGATTCATTATTATCAATTTCCTAACACAAGTTTCTAGAATTCTCTCAATTAATGACTTCTTAAGTTGGAACTGTGTATTAGCCAACAGCATTTTATGTGTTAACTGCATCACACAATTCTAGTGATTTGGAAAAGTTGCAATTTTAAATATGGTGGTCCAAGAAGGTTTTGCTAAGAAGGTGACATTTAAGGGACACCAGGTGGCTCAGTTGATTAAGCATCCAACTCTTGATTTCATCTCAGGTTATGATCTCACGGTTGTGAGACTGAGCCCTGCATCAGACTCTGTACTGACTGTGCGGAGCCTGCTTGGGATTCTCTCTCCCTCTCTCTCTCTGCCCCACCCCAACTCTCTCTCTTTCTCTCCTTAATAAAAAAAACAACAAATAACATTTAAAAATTAAAGAGGGAAGAAACTGAAAAAAGAGGAGGAAGTTGAGTGACCCTGGATTCTAGGCAAAGGAACATGGAGATTTTATAGTTGATATTCAAAGATGCACACAAGTTTATTCTTCAATTAATTACTTAATTTAACAAATATTTTTAAAGGGCCTGCTCTGTGCCAGGCACTGTCCCAAATAAGCTTGGGATATTTTAATAAGCAAAACAGACAGACATCTCTGCCTTCGTGAAACAGAGACAGGCAATAGATCATAAACATAATAAATGATGTTATGTCAACTTAATATATTACTTCAGTCATAATTATATTAAGGATAATAGACTTTATAGTATGTTGGATGAAATAAATTCTATGGAAAAATGTGTAGCAGCGCAGGGCGTATCAGGAATGCTGGGGGTGGTGGGGTGGGTTGCGATTCGAATAGAAGAGTCAGAGAAGGCCTCATTGAGAAGATGGTGTTTGACCAAATCTTGAAAGAGGAGAGGAAACCAGCAATGATGCCAAAGAGAACAGTCGGTGAGAAGGTGGGAGCCTGTCTGTTGCATATGGTTCGCACATGGGGGCAATTACACAATTATCCGCTGACAAAATAAATAGGTGTTGGTATTGATATCAGAATGAGGGCGACAGTCATGATATTAATGCCGAAGCTGCATTAATTTTTACTTCTGAATGCTTTTAAACTGATGACCTCAACATCTTGCCCTTAAAACAACCTTTTGAGGGTGGGAGGGGTAGGTGGACTTATTCCTGTTTTATAGATGGTGAAATGGAACCCCAAGATTTTATGTGACTTGCCCAAGGTCAAAATGCCCGGCCTGGGAATCTCCCTGCCCAGGGTGGAACAACACCTCTCTGTTGGCCTGTGAGGCCTCTTCAGCAGAGGGTATGATGAAGTTCATAGACAGAGAGTGGGAAAACTCCTATAACAAACAGGCCTGTGACGTCAGCACTGGAGGAAATGCCACCCCCACCCCATTCCATGTGCTGCATGAGGTTCACGAAACTCATGACTCTCTCCTTAGGAGTCTCAATCCCACTGCTGACTTCCCCAAGGGATTCTAACCCTCTGGTGTCCTGGTGTTGACAGGAAGTGGAAGGAATGAATGATCCTTGAACCTCGGTGTCTTCTAGGGCTAGAGGCAAAAGGTGATTCACATACCAAAGAGGGTGAATCCTGTCTTTATCTGAGTAAGGAACTTGCTCTCACCTGATAATCCTCCCTCAGCACTAAGGACAAAAGGGGGGAATCTGTGAGAATGTGTAATCACAAATAGAATTTATCTGAAATTCCCTGAGTAGCTCACGGACAAACACATAAGGCTACCCTGGTTTTCACTTTAGAGAGACTACACCTACGTAATCACCTTCGGGATCATTCTCCCAAAACCAGCAAGCAAGAGTCCTTTGGCTGTGCCTTGCAGAGAGTGGTCAGCAAAAGCTACAAAAGAAGTACAAATTGACTTAGATCACAGGGACTTAGAAATGAACCACGGAACATGCACGTGGTCTGTCCTCGTGGCACATTCCTAAAGCTGCATCTATGGCTCTTTCATAATCATTAAATGATTACTCATAAAGACTCTTTGGTTTAAAAGAAAGTAATTCTATTTCACTCTTTCTGTAACTCGTTTAGCCATGTTAGGCTAGTTACAAAGACAGAAAAAAAACCAAACTGCAGTGTACACTACCCACTTGGTGAGAGAGGATCTTTAATTTATTGTCTGTCTTCCATGTCCAGCCTGGCTATTTGAACCAAGTGCATTGCTAAGTGTCTATAGTGCAGTCTTCTTGTGTGGGATGCATATAAGGAGAAACAAAGATAATTCTTCTTCCTTTGTTTTTCCTCTTCTTCACAAAGACAGGCTCAAATCTCTTAGTGGGGCTTTAACCATCCAATTTATGAGAAGCCAGATAACTGTGCCAAATCAGATCAAAATCTTAATTCTGCATTGGAAGATGGAGCCGAATTCTCTGGTGATCTGAGAGTCAGTCCCTTCTTGCTCTGTTCTGAAGACACCTCATGCAAGGATCAGGGATTGGATTAAAGAAATGGTGGAAAACGTTTGTTATAAAAATGTCAACTGCTAGGAACCCAGCCGGCAATGGTGTCTCAAAGTTGGTAACGGGTGCACATGAGGAATAATGTGGTTGTACTTGGGAAAATTGTGTCCAAAGGGGCGCCTTGTCTCTCCTGTGACTGAGTTGCATCCAGAGAGATGCCTCCTCAGCAAGCTTTCTTCTGAAGCCTTCCCTCAATAGACCAGAGCCAGGATGGCATTTGAATGGTCCCAGGCCACACTTCTCCTTTGTATGAAAGCAACATGGCCATTGTCAAGCTGCCACCAGCGGGCTGTTGGATATTTTGTTGACAATTTACTGTCTCTCTACCTACCTTCTCTCTCCCACTTGGCCTCTAAATTCTCAGAGTTACCTGTCCAACCACCCACTTTCCTCCTTACCCTGCTCTCAGGATGTCTGGGAGCATGGCCCCAGGACAGGGAGTGGGATGCAATAGGAGAGATATCAGAGGGCAAGGGGTTATGGGCTAAACAGGAAGATGTGTGTGGGCTAAAAGAAGTTACTGTGTACGCACCAGGACTCCTCAAGGCTCTCCCAAAGCACCTGAATGTCTGTCAAATGGCAAACTCTGTGATGGAGAGAGGAATACTCTTGAGGGGGCTCTTGGGTATGCAGGTTAGGGCTGCCAGGGTCTGCAAGAAGAAATAAAGGATGTCCAGTTCTTTCCGAATTTCAGATAAGCAACAAGATTTTTGTTATTCATTTAATTTCTCTTCTTTTTAACATTTATTTATTTTTTAAGAGAGACAGAGCACAAGCAGGGAAGAGTCAGAGATAAGAGGGAGACATAGAATCCAGAGCAGGCTCCAGGCTCTGAGCTGTCAGCACAGAGTCTGAGATGGGGCTCGAACCCAAGAACCATGAGATCTTGACCTGTGCTGAAGTCAGACGCTTAACTGCCTGAGCCACCCAGGGGCCCCAGATTTTTGTTTCTAGTGTAGGTATATCCCATGTGATTTGGGACATTTTTCTTCTAGTATGTGTCCCATGTAATATGCAAGACATACTTATATTAAAAAATTATTTGTTATTTATTTGAAATTCAAATTTAACTGGACATCCCATATTCTATTTGGCAACCCTGAGTCAGATCCTGGACTAAAACTATAAATAAAATTAAAATTAAAAAAAAATTGAGATTGATAAACAATGAACATGAAAAAAAATTTTTAAGTGTGTAATTCATTTCAAAAGTCACTCCAAATGTTTAGTGATTCATTAAAATGCTTCCTCTGTAGAAACACTGTACTTTTGATTTCTTCCATAGTTGCTTTTATTTATGTTTCTCTTCCATTTCATGGACGGTTTGCTCTCCTGAGGCCCCTCCCCTCCTCAACATGGCTAATGTTGAGGCAAGTTTTAGCCTTCTTTGGTCCTTTGGGAACTCAGCAAAGTCTGTCAGAGGCTACTCTGTCACCAGCAATGACCACTCAAATAGATGAAGGTTGATTAGGCAGGGTGGGGACTGTGGCAAACTGTAGCGTTTATGCCCTGCTCATGTGCCTTCAAATTCAGACCTATATATTTTTATATACATGTCTGGGCTCTACATCTGGCTCTAAGGCTTTAATTCTTCACTCAGGCAATCTTGCCCTGCCTTTAGATTCTTATGCAATGCCATGTTTATTTTTAGAAACTTGAGCATAATTCTTCACTAGTCTGTTTCCTCCCATTTTACTGTCAAGTGCTAAGGGCAAAGGACCCTGCCCACATCATCCTTGTACTCCAGGCATGTAGGACATGCCTGCCTCTTACTGAATGAGGGCTCAATGGAGATTTGCCGAATGGCTGATGTTCAACGTGCAGATGGAGGAATGTACTCCAGGCTCCACTCTGCCTAGTGCCCATTCCCATGGCTATTCCACCTCTGGGATCAGAGTATTAAGGAACCAAATGTGGTCTCTACACTTAATATACCCTGATTTCCATACATGCTTGTGTGTGGACGAAACATGGAGGTCTCCATTCCCTGAACCAAAAGAGGGATAAGAAATTCTCCAGTTGTAATATTTCCTTCTCTTGGGGGACAAAGGGCCGAGAATGATCATGATCACCCAAATTCTGGCCCCTCTCCTCCACGCGTGCTTCCATAGGCAAGCACACATCAAGTCTAGGTTGGCGTTAGCCATCAATGAAAAAGCCTCAAATGCTTGCTGCTGCTTTTTGTACTAACTGTTGCTGTTAAGATTTCCCCCTTATGTTCCGCTTCATTTAAAACTATGGAAGAAGAATATGCTCTTCATCTTATTTTGTCTAACATTGATTTTGTTTTCTTTTTCTGCAACTTTAGTCAGCATTATCCATAAAAGTGTAAATGTATTTAAATAGTCTTCATTGAAATTTATGGAAATATTTCACATCCAGTTACACAATCTTCCACCGGTTTCTACTTCCCCTCTCAGCTGGGAACTTTGGCCACCTTTTGGTGCTAATTAGGACTGAGGCATGGGTTCAATCTTTGTTTGGGCTATTAGGATTTCATGGGGAAATGTTTTGATCTGGGGCCACAGGGTGAAACCTGCACCCTAGTCAATACTCTTGGAAACTCATCAGAGAGAGAGTATGCATGAATCGGTACATAGGCTCTGCTGGAAAGCAGCTGAAAAGTGAACTTGAGCTCAGGGTATTAGTGGTGCTGGAAGAGACCAGGCACACAGGCAAGAATGGCACACATTCTTGATACAACTGGCTTGGCACCGTGTGCTTCCCAAGAGGCAGGGCAGAAAACATGCCCTCTTCAGCCTCACCTTAAAGGCTGCCCCTCGTAATGTCTTTATGCTTGGCCCCCAATCCCTGATGTTGGAACTCACATTTGATTAGGAACTTATTCTTAAACTGGATGACTCAATGCTTTAAGTCTTTCTTTGTTCCATAGTCTAGGGCGAGGTATGTCATTCACTCATTTACACAATAATTTATCCCAACAACTATTTATTTAGTATCTCCTACTCTAAACCCAGAAGATGCCTCCACTGATGAAACAGACACAGTGGATACAGCTAAGAACCTCATATTTAGCAGGAAAATACAAACAACAAATACAAGAGCCCTTGTAAATTTGCTCGTCAGGTGAGCGCAAATACCTCAAAGAAATGTGAATCAGAGTAAAGGGCAGACAAAGGACAGGCTGCTGTTTAGGGCGGAATGCAGTGCCTGGTAAAGTGCCCGGATGTGAACCCTGTCTCAACATCTACAAATGGGTGACCTTAGCAGAGTTTCTTAACCATCCTGTGCCTTTGTTACCACATCTGTAAAACAGGGCTGAGAATGATGCCACCTCATCGGTTTCTTCTGAGATTAAATATGTCAATAAGTTAGAATCGAGACTGGCTGGGTGAGTGTTGTCTGTTCTGATTCTCTTTGTCCTGATCACACACCTTTTTGTCTGACTATGGCTGCGGAATCCCAGCCCCACTTCCCATACCATCCCGGTGAGTCCAGAAATGATCGGTGTCTTCTTGAAATGAAATTTATTGTAGATGCCTCGTGCAGATGAAACTGTTTCTAAGATGTCACCCGCACCAACGGTGGGGGAAGGCGGGATTAACCTTGAAGATTCTCACAGGTAATTTGAGAAGTAAGAAGAGATACGGAAAATTTTCTGTTAAGCCTGTGTTTCTTTCTTACATACGACACCACTATAAGAAACCATGTGACATCCTTGATATTTATTGTTGATCTATAAACTCAGAAATTTCATACGGTTGAACTTATGAAATAAGCATATAGTAGGTTGAATTTCTTACACTTAATCCAAATGAACATCTCACAGCATAAACCTGACTTATTCATTACTCATTTTTTATAAATAAGCGCCCACTGACCCTTTCCTGCCATGGCTCACAAGTGAAGTCAGGTTCAGCTGTCTTTGTGAAATCATTTTTTAACAATAATTTCTTTTTAAATTTACATCCAAATTAGTTAGCATAGAGTGCAACAATGATTTCAGAGTAGATGCCTTAATGCCCCTTACCCATTTGGCACATGTGAAATCATTTCTTAAAAATTCTCTAAGTTTAGGGCGCCTGGGGGGCTCAGTCGGTTAAGCGTCTGACTTCAGCTGAGGTCATGATCTCACATTCGTGGGTTCAAGCCCCGTGTCGGGCTCTGTGCTGGCAGCTCAGAGCTTGGAGCCTGCTATGGATTTTGGGTCTCTCTCTCTCTCTGCCCCTCCCCACTCATGCTCTGTCTCTCCCAAAAGTAAATAAATGTTTAAAAACGTTATTAAAAATTCTCTAAGTTTGCATGATGCATTTCTCTCAATACAGTTATTTTGTCACCCTTAAGTCACACTTAACTTTCATTGGTTTTCATTCCAAGTACAGGTTAGACTGCCAGAAATAAAATATGATTAATATCATTGACCACAGGGATAAACATTAGTGTATTTTTTTCTGTCTCACAGAGAATATATACATACAATGCACACACACAGATGATAGATAGGTAGATAAGATAGAAAAAATAGATAGGAACGTAGATAGCAGTTTTGTTTTGTTAAACTTAAAAAAATTTTTTTAAATGTTTATTTATTTTGAGAGAGAGAAACTGAGTGTGAGTAGGGGAGAGGCATTGAGAGCGGGAGATACAGAATCTGAAACAGGCTCCAGGCTCTGAGCTGTCAGAATAGAACCTCGAACTCACGATCCATGAGACCATGACCTGAGCTGAAGCCGGATGCTTAACCAACTAAGCCTTCTAGGCGCCCCTTGTGACAACACTTTTAACGTTCATTTCCAATCTTTTTAAAATGTATGTTATTTATTTTTTATTTGAGAGAGAGAGAGAGCACGTGAGTGGGAAAGAGGGGGGCAAAGAGAATCCAAGCAGGCTCAACACAGGGTTCGATTTCACGACCTTGGAAGGGATCATGACCTTAGCCAAAATCAAGAGTTGGATGCTCAGCCCACCGAACCACCCAAGCCCCCCCCCCCATCTTATTATCCTAACATTTAATTCTTCTTTTATTTTGTGTAATCTTTAAAAAACCCTTTATAATAAAGTCAAGTTATGCTAATCTGGAATCATTGATTTAAGTAAGATGACCAAGAATGTGTAAAACATGTTTTCTATATGCTTATGCACATCTAGACAGGTTTAATTAGTATTTCTTTGTTTAACAGCATTTTGGTCTTTATGTGACTGTATGAGAAGAAGACCGTTAATGAGAGTCTGAAAACGTTGATGGCAGATCGACTGTCCCTGGGTCTGGGTTTCTCTGGCTCTCTTTCTCTTTGTCCCTGCTCCTCTGGCTTCCTTGCCTTCCTCAAAACTCCTGACCACAAACCCCAAAAGGTTAGAGACCTGTGGATGAGCAGCTGATGTGCGAGCATCTCTGAGTCAGAGGGGCAGGAAGTGTAACCAAACAATTTAGGAACCATGTGTTTTCCATCTCAAGGGTTAGTTAGATGGGTTCCCTGCCAGCCCCTAATTAGTGGGTGTGAAACATCTTTGTTACCTCAGGCGAGTGAGCTGAAGTTAAGACTTAATTCTGAACTGTGACTGATAGAGAAATGGGGGTCTCAGGAAGAGCACAGCTTGGGGAGAGAGGGGATGTCCCCCAGGTCACACAAATGTTTCTGTACGTGGAAACAGTGTATCTCAGAAAACGATTTACTATTTCAATCAAATCTACACCTTTAAAACCAGACCGTCTTAAAAGACGTAATCTTATTTAAATTATCCTTATGTAAATTAAGGAAAGATGAGGATTTATTTTTTGTAGGAAGGATTTTTTTTTTGTTATGTGGGCCATTTTTCAATCTTCATTAAAAAGAAATTACAGACACTATGAAGAACACCTATTCTTACATATTTTAAGTAGCGAATTAATTTCCTTAGAAAGTTCATTCAGCAGGCATTTGTTGAGTTCCTGCTGTGGACACAGTGCCAGGCCAAGCGTGGGAAAGCTGCTTTCTCCGAGACGGTGGTGCTGTCACTGAACTTTGTTTTCATTGTTGTTCAGTGAGTTTACATCTGTACATCTATCTTTCATTTTCAACAATAAAGGTTCTCCTGAAAAATTCTCTGTAAGGTGAAATGTTTATAAATTGAGTCCACTTAAAAGTAATACTTTGTTATTTCTCCATTTGCTTTGTGTTCATAGACTATCATTTATTGAGCTAATAATCTACATACTGGGTAGTGAAAGGTTTCTCTCAATTAGAGTTTCTCAGCCGTGACACTACTGATATTTTGGGCTGAATAACTCCTTTTGAGGAGTGGGAGAGGCTGCCTTTTGCACTTTAGAGAGTTCGGTATCATCTCTGCCCTCTCTCTACCTTCTGGATGCGAGCAGCAACCTCCTGCCCCAAGTTTGACAACCAAAAATGTCTCCAAACATTGCCAGGTTTTCCCTAGAGGGTAAAATCACCTACAGATGAGAACCACAACTATCAAATAAAGTGTATGCATCGTATTAGTTTTTAAATTTTTTAATGTTTACTTTATTTTTGAGAGAGAGAGAGACAGAAAGAGAAGGAGACACAGAATCCGAAGTAGGCTCCAGGCTCTGAGCTGTCAACATAGAGCCGAATGTGGGGCTTGAACTTGTGAACTGCGAGACCATGACCTGAGCCAAAGTTGGATGCATAACCAACTGAGCCACCCAGGCACCCCAAATTGGATTCATTTAAAAAATGACAGTAGGTAGGAGAAAATATTCTCTTCATGTCTCATTTAGGAAAATAACTCTCAATTAGAGAAATAAACCTTTATTGTATTTAAATAAGTATATATCCATATTTTCTGTCACCAAGTCCAGCGATAATAGAAGTGGTCTTTTTATTTAAAAAACTTTTTTTAATGTTTATTTATTTTTGGGAGAGAGAGAGAGAGACAGAGTGTGAGTGAGGAGGGGCAGAAGGAGAGGGAGACACAGAATCCGCAGCAGATTCCAGGCTCTGAGCTGTCAGCACAGAGCCTAATGCAGGGCTTGAGTCCGTGAACGGCGAGATCATGACCTGAGCCGAAGTTAGACGTTTAACCAACTGGGCCACCCAGGCGCCCCCAAATTAGTCTTCTTATGATTAGTCAGCATCACCCATCAATTTCAAATATTTTTAGTACTTGTTCAAACAAATTACAGCAATCAGTCTGGAATGTGTGATAGTCTACTAAATATAAAAAGCTTCTCATTAGGTCTCCGACTTTATCACTCAGATCGTCAAGCTCAATTATAAGAAATAACTGATGTTTTAGTTCCTTCCCCTACAACTTCCTGAGCCACTTGGAAAGTGCACTTATGCTGGCAAGAGGGCTGGGGGCAAGGATGGTGTGCACGGGTCCCCTTCCTCCGGGTCTTCCAGCACTTAACTTTTCATAGCTGAAACTTCTCGTCCCTGATCTATGCAAACAAAATTCCTTCCTAGGATCTACTGGAAATTTCATTTGATGAGTCCAAGAATTCATCAAAATGTACTTCTGTGACTTCTGAGAAGGTAGAAGACAACATCGGTGTAGCTTACGAAAACCTAATAGCTGCCTGTATGTTCAAGAGTATTTACTGGAGAATTCCCCTGGTAATGGGAGTTATAATATGTTTATTGTAGTCAGTCAACAGTAAAGGTTACCTCAGGAGTACCCAGCTTGATGGAACCAATGGCCGAAGGACCAGTTAATAAAACCAACACATTCCAATTGTTTGATATAAGAGGTTGTTGAGAGTGTGACTTTTTTTTTTTAAGGCCATTTAATTACATACCCTGATGTCTTCACTCAGCCTTTCTCTAAAATATATTTTTCCAATTTCAGCGTATACCCCTTCTCTACTCTCAATTAGCTATTGCACTGGGCCTTAGCTTCCAAGCCCCGTAAGTAATAGTAACTTAATTTTCCAAACCATAAATCAGGTAAACTTATGCTCCATAGCACATGTTCCATTTGTTTTTAATCAGGGGCGGCCCGGGACTCAGAGGTCGGAAGCTTTAATTCAGAGGGCTCCTATACCTTTTGGAGGGAGAAACCTTTTGCTTTCTAGAGTTCCCTTTGTGAATGTTTAAGGATCCTTTTGGCAAAAGTTGAAATATACATAGCATCTCACATAGAATCCTTCTTTAATTCACTGACCTATATACACTATCTTCTTCCTCAGCTCGCAGATTAAAAGAAACATTTAACAACATCCTATACTTGTGTATTCTCTTGATTTTTAATATCATACTTTCAAAAGAAATGTAGCTGCAATAAAGAAACACAAAGAAGGGAGGTAGATATTTTTGTTCCTATCTAGAAATCATTTCAGTGAAATGGTTATGATACCTAGGAACATGACTGGGACCATTCAGAGTTGATGCTGTCTTGATAGGAATATCATTGTCTTGAGAAAGAAAAAAGAACCATATGAAATCTCTTAAAATTTGTTGAGTCTTGGAGTTCCTTGCACACCATTTTGCAACTGAAAAGGATGTTAGAGATACTTTCTTTAGCCTCCTCATTTCATGGATGAAGAAAGAGAAAAGTAATGCCCAGAGAAATGTTAAGCCTAGATGACAGTCACAACCCTAGAGCTTGAATCAGAACTCAGTTCTGCGATATCTTTTGACATTGAATCTAAAATAAAATCCAGGGGCACCTGGGTAGCTCAACTGGTAAAGCATTTGACTTTGGCTCAGGTCATGGTCTCAAGGTTCATAGGTTTAAGCCCTACATCGGGCTCTGTGCCAATAGCTCAGAGCTTGAAGCCTACTTCAGTTTCTGTGTTTCCCTCTCTTTCCCCTTCCCCAATTCATTCTCTCTCTCTCTCAAAAATGAATAAACATTAAATTTTTTAAAATAAAATCCAATAAGTATTTCATCATTCTGATGGCCTACCCATCTAACATAAAACATCCAAATAGTTATTTTTATTTATTTATTTTTAGAATATTCAAATATTTAGAAGTGTTTAAATTACTTACCAACCTTCAATGTTCCATGTAGATATATTATATTTAAAATTTTAGAATGTTGGGGCTCCTGGATGGCTCATTCAGTTAAGCATCTGACTCTTGATTTCAGGTCAGGTCATGATCTTGCAGTTGGTGAGATGCAGCCCTGCACTGGGTTCTGTGCTGATAGAGGGAAGCCTGCTTGGGATTCTCCCTCTTCTTCTCTCTCTGCCCCTACTCCCTCTCAAAATAAATAAAATAAACAAAAAATAAAATAAAACAAAATTTTAGAATGTCAAGAACCAAGAGACGAGTTCTAAAAACTATCAGAGTAGAAAAAAATAAAGATTACCTACAACAGATGGAGAATCATATTGACATAAAAGTTCTCATCCATATGAATGCAATAATACAGTGACCATTTAAATGCTGGAGAATGTTTAGATTTGGAAATGCTGGAAGAAAACTTCTTTTAGTCTATACTTCTTTACTGACTGGTATTTAGGCATAAGTTTGAAAAGAAACTAGTTTTCTACATATCAATAATAAGACATATGAATAATAAATTAAACTCCTGAAAGAATTCTGAAAGAATCAAAAGAAGATATATACTGGAAATAAGAAAGATGAATCCAAGAGGAAATACTATTGTAGAAAAATCAAAGGTGAGCAATGATATTAGGAAAACTTAATGCTGAGTTTAATAAACATTCATTGTAAAAAAAAAAAAGAGAGGAAAGAAGGAAGGAAGGGAGGGAGGAAGGGAGGGAGGGAGGGGAGAGGGAGGAAGGAAGGAAAGAAATATCAGAAACGAAATTTGCCAACTATATGAATAAGGAATTTTGGGGGGATGCAGTGGGAGGCTAGAACAACAGAAAGAAAGAAAATCGTTGAGTGTGTCTGATGTTAGTGAGGGTTCAGAGAAGTTGCTACATTTGTAGGGACGCGTGGGTGGCTCAGCCAGTTAAACATCTGACTCTTGATTTTGGCTCAGGTCAAGATCGCAGGGTTTGTGAGATCATACAGTGCAACGGGCTCTGTGCTCACAGTATGGAGCCTACTTGGGATTCTCTCTCTCTCTCTCTCTCTCTCTCTGCCCCTTCCCCACTCTCTCTCAAAACAAAGAACCTTAAAAAAATAACCAAAAAAGAAGTAGCTATGTTTGTGAAGTACTTTTGTAGAGCAACTTTGTAGAATTTATTGACATGTACAAAGTGTGATTCCTGTAACAGCAGTTCTTCTCAGGCATCACCTTTAAGGAAAACATGGGTACGTGTATAAGGATGCATATCTGTTTGAAGATCCCTTAGCAGTAATTGCTCCTAATAGTGAAAAAAAAAATTGGAGTCCACCTTTCAGCAAAAAGAAAAACAAAAACCCGAACCAAACGAATATAGGCACACCTGACTCAAAAAGACCTTCAAGGCATATTTTTCAGTAAAAAATGCAAGTTGCATGTATATATCCAAACAAAATGTAGTTTGGGATTTTATGTATATTTGTATATTAAGTTTTATAAAGCTTGTGTCATTCTACATATATATGTCATTGCATGGAATTATGTGTAGATTAACCATTGTTTTACATTATCCATGTCAAACATGCTTTCTATTAGTTTTGCTGAATGAGCCATTTGTTCATTTATTAATTCTGTTTTTCATCAGATATCTATCAAATATTTATTGAGCACTTTTTATATGCCAGGGCTTATATTAGGATCTAAAATGTGATCTATACTCTCCGTGAGTTTATTTTATATTCCAGGAGCCAAATTATTGACTTAGGATGTCAGTAGTTTACAACAGGCTACAAGCCAGAAAAGAAGTATGCATAATGGAAGACAAAACCGAGTAGAAGTAGAAGGGGCTCTATTTGAAGGGCTCTAAAGACCTTGCAGAGCCGATGACGGAGTGGGTTGGTCTTTGGAGGGGCAGCACCTTGCTAGTATAAGAAGCCGAAGAAACTTTCAGAGGGCATACTAGAATGCTCAGGGGAATACTGGCATGGTGTACCCAACATGGGTGGGGAAATGAAAAGACCCCAATGTTCGAGAAGGGCGTGCATGAAGAATTTTGCAATTGGGGCGCCTGGGTGGCTCAGTTGGTTAACTGTTCAACTTCAGCTCATGTCATGATCTCACAGTCCATGAGTTTGAGCCCCGCATCGGGCTCTGTGATGACAGCTCAGAGCCTGGAGTCTGCTTCTGATTCTGTATCTCCCTCTCTCTCTGGCCCTCCCCTGCTCACTCTCTGTCTCTGTCTCTCTCAGAAATAAACCAAACATTAAAAAAATTTTTTTAATTGCAGTTTACACCAAAGAAGAGTGAGCCACTAAAGATAAGGGATCTTATTAGATGTTTATTTTCAGAAAGGTAACTTAATAATTTGGAAGACAGGGGTATTAGAAGAAAATAGAACACTGGCAAGGATTTTGCCAAGTGATAGATACTTTAGAACTTTCATGATCAACCTGAAAAATGGCTGCCCTCTAATTTGGAGACCGTTTTCAAGAAATATCTTGAGAAATATCAGTTTTGTTTTTGAGTCGACTGTCATTTTCTGGTTTTTGTCCCAGGTCCCCTGAAGGCTATGGTATCCAATAACGGATCACGGGTGGCCCAGAAGTCTCTTTTGGGTGGCTAATGGTGTCACAGGCCTTTTTCTAAAAGCTTCAGCGGTAGACACTGGCAGTAAGGGAGAGTAATGCGCACCATGGGTAAGTGCCAGCTCCGGGAAGACTTTCTTCCAGAAGTCCTGGGGAGCCCAGCGGTCTCTAATCCCAGCAAGCAGGGAATACACTGCCACAAACAGACGCCTTCAGCCACAGGATGGGGACTCCTGTCACTGGTTACATTTGGCATGCAAGGTCTCACCACAAGTTGGCAGAGGCCTGTCACACACAGAGAAAGACGTGTCTGTGGGCATGACCTTCTCCAAAACCATGGTTTCAAAGCGGGTGGTGGCGACTCAGGATGGAGGAACTGTTCGAGAGCCCGGAAGGCACCGGAGGGAGCCTTGGAAAGGGGCTGAGGTTTGGTTTGTATTAACACCCCTGGGTTTGGCTACCTCGGCTACTTCGCCAAACCTCAGAAGAGTGAATTATAAGGCTGGAAATGTCAGAAGAGAAGACCTCCTGGGGACACAGCTTCCTGCTCACCCAGACGCGTGGACCCTGGGCTTTATGTTCGGAATCTCCTTTCCGCAGTCCCAATTTCTGGTCTACATTGTGCCAGGAGAAGGAAAACAGAAAAATAAAGCTATTCTTTGTTAACAAGTGGAGAACCAGCTAAACGTCTTACAACGTTTTAATAAAGTTAAAGAGACAAAAATGACAAAAGCAAGGTCAGTGATTGGTGTTGTGTGTTTTGTTTTTTTTAATCCCAGCAAACCTCATCCCGCGGCTGTCACCCCTTACAGCCAGAGAGGGGGCAGCTCTTACAAGAAGCGCAGGTGCAGCTGAGTGAGTCGTGTGCCCTCTCTGCGGGGACGTGTTGGCTGCGTGCGCGCCTTTACGTCGGCCCATAACCCCCACCCCCGGGAAGATCCAGGGCTGAGCGGAAGGCAGGAATACGCCGCTCGGAGGGCGTAATCCCACTCACTTAGAACTCACATTTCCACTGCTTTCTTGATCCTCTGCAGTCAACCACGCTAAGACGCTACCTACTCACCTTTTTCTTTCCTTTTCCTGCTTACTACTTCCACTTTTTGCCCTCCTGTCTCTTGCCTTCTGTGACTTTCTTCCCTCTGCCCCCCCTCCCCCATATTGGACTGACTGGAGACACTGAAAGAGTGAGGATTAACTGACTAATTCATTTGCTTGTTCATGTTTACCAGTGTATGAATTTTAAAGAGAATATGTGAGTAAAAGGGAAGGGTGTGAGAAAGAAAGAGAAAGAGAAAAAGAGAGAATGAGAGACAGAACCTAAGAGTGTGAATGCATGGGAGGGTGACCTTCCGTGACAAACCAATTACACTCTAAGACGTAAAACAAATACAAAGGGACCGGACTGTTGACAGCTCTGCCTTCCAGGGAGCCCTTTAGTTCATACTGGAGAGATGGCACTTCATGTTACTCTTCTTGACTTACAAAGACGGCAGGAGGGAGCTTGGTGGTATGCCTAAGACTTTGATGCTGAGACCAGGGTGCCTGGTGGCTCAGTCAGTTCAGTATCCCATCCTGGCTCAGGTCATGGTCTCACTGTTCCTGAGTTTGAGCTCCAGGTCAGGCTCTGTGCTAACAGCTCAGAACCTGGAGCCTGTTTCAGATTCTGTGTTTTCCCTTTCATTCTGCCCCTTCCCCACTTCTGTTCCCTCTCTCTCTCAAAAATAAACATTAAAAGAAAAGAAAAGAAAAGAAATTCATCCTGAGACAAAATAAAGCCACCTTTGTCTCTAGAGCAACCTGAGTTTCAAAACAGGCATCAGTGGCCTTGAAGCTTTTGACATAGTGGGTGGAGGGTGGGCTGCATTATTTTGAAGAAGAAACTTAACCAATGGAGCCACCAGGCGCCCCTGTTTTGAAGAAGAAGCAAAGCAGCATGAGGAGGAGAGAACTGGAGGCCGGCCATGGGAGGACGAAGGAAATGTACAATAGGGCCGTGGGCTGAGACAGAGGCAAAGACAGCCAGGGAGAAGTTTCCTGATATGGGCTCGGCCAGCGGGATGCTCACAGGAAGACCTGCCCAGCTGGTGACTGTGAGATCTTGCAGTGGAACTACTTCGTTTCATTGTTTAACTTCAAACTTCCCTAGGTGTTCAGTATACAGAACTGGCCTAGGGTGATGGTCTGGGGGGAAGGTCAGGGTCAGGGGGACGTGTTTTCAGGGCTTATATTGGGGGGGGGGAAGGAACAGTCACACGAGACATAAATAAAGGAAAGTTCAGTAAGAATAGGAACTGGGGGAAAGTAGTGACTATGGTAAGTCTAAATTCCTCTAAAAAAGTCACCCATTTAGGCAGAGAGGTCCTTGTCTTCCTCTTAAGAGAGAGGATAAAGGCAACTTATGTAGATATCATTGAAAAGGTGTCCTTATAGCCCTCAAGGACTTGGGAGATTTTGATGTGTATGGCATAAGTTACACACACACACACACACACATTCACATACACACTCACATACACACTCACTAGCCTATTTATCTGATACTGTTTTGGAGTCTTGTGAATTGTTGTCAGATAAGTTAATTCCTTGCTGGTCCTCACCTGGAAATGCTGGTCTACACCGAGTTGCAGATTTGAGAGGCAGGTGACAGAGGGGACACTGACTGCACCGACTGTCGTCTCTGTCCCTAGCATCTTAGTAAGACATGTCTCTTCTGATTGGATTCCCATGGCAGTCCTCTCCGCTTTGGGGTCCATGTTCTTGATGAGTGCCTCAGCGCCCTCCAAGTCTATTTAATTAGAATATCCCTCAAATACTCTCCAAATGGTAAAATTTATCTAACAACGTTAAGTGCTTGACAAACAGGAGAATAGAGGTCAACCTGTGTATCTAGTTTCCACATAAAACTTTCCCCTAAAATAGAAAAAAAAAAAGAAGTAAATGAGAATTTGGTCAAGATAAGCCAGCATCAAGTCGCTCTGTCTACTCCCAGGCTCCCAAGTGTTCACGTCTCTGGATCTAACGGGCAGTTGACATTCATGTTTGTGGTACTGACCTGAAATGGGGAGTAACTGCATTTATCTGTCTTCACTCTGTCCTGCTGTCAAACACACTGGTCTCTGGCGTCTTCCTCGAAAGTGCTCATATTTCTACATCCTTTGAAATGCACAAACGGAGAGCAAATAACAACATTTTCCTGTTTATCGTGACCCATTAGGTGAAGGGGGTGAGCTGAGCTCTCCACAAGGTCCTGAAGGGATGAAAAGGACCCAGAACATATGGAAAATATGGAGAATAGGGTATAAGTCATAAAAATAAAAATAAAATAAATAAAATAAATTGGGAATGCCAGTTTCTGGTAATGATTTGTTTTCACAGTAACTGAGAACCCCCTTAAACCTGCGATTAATCACACATTTACGGTGAGGCTAAGCAGGGAGAATTAGGGGCTTGCATTATTAGTGCAGCTGCTTTTCATTGATGAGATCTGAGTTCAAATCTCCACCAATGTTACAAATGAAAATGTCATTTTGAAAGTTAATTAGCCCCGTGCAATAAATGCTGGCTGCTTGATTGATGTACCTAAAAAATCACTACCTAGGAGGAAAAATTATATATGTGGCCCGTTAGGGGAGTCACACTAGTCAAAAAGTCAGACATTATTTAAACAATTTGCTTTTTTTAGTAGTCCAACCACCTGCAGGTAAATAGAATTTATTAAAAGAAGGCGGGGTTTCTAGTAATCAGAACATGTGTAAGAATGTCTCAATGTATTAAGAGCTGCAGAATTTTAGAAGTAGAAAAAAATCTTTGAAAGACATCGATCTAATCTTTGCTTTTTTTTTTTTTTTCCAATAGGAGACGGAATAGAAACTCAAGAGGATAAGGGGCTTGATTAAGTCACACAGTTAACGAGTGAGGGAAGCAGGGCTGGGTTCCAGATGTTCTCCAGGTTACCCCTGTGGATCAAGAGCTCGCCTCTCCCCTCACTGCTCTGACACTTATTTCTCCCCACGGATCATCCACAGAGCCTCGTCTTTGGTGTGTTCTGTGCCTCAGAAGGTTCTGTCTTCTTTTACTTAAAGATCTCAAAATTTATGCTCTCCACACTTTTTTTTTTAAATGAAAATGTTTCTATCAGTGAAGCTACCAAGCTCACACAGGTAGAGGAGAATCAGCATGTGATCCCTTTACCCTAGATGTCCTAAAATGGGATTCAGAGTGAATTTGACCCAAATGAGGGAAGTGTGAGATACTACATTTAATAAGAGAGCAGACAGCTATTCTGCCTAACTCAGTATTCTGTTAAGAGCCCTGTCTGGTCTAGTGAGACACAAAGAAGTCAGAGAAAAGTTCCAGGTCACATTGTTTACATGTTTACAATTTAAACTGCTCCTGACCTTGACATAATGTCTTTGATGTGGCATTTCATTTGGTGGCAAGGTGACTTTACTAGGACCATTAAAGATGATTCTGCTTGGGGCACCTGGGTGGCTCAGTCGGTTAAGCGTCCGGCTTCAGCTCAGATCATAAGCGTCCAGTTTCAGCTCAGGTCATGATCTCGCTGTTTGTGGGTTCAAGCCTGGCATCAGGCTCTGTGCTGACAGCTAGCTCAGAGCCTGGAGCCTGCTTCAGATTCTGTGTCTCCCTCTCTCTCTGACCCTCCCCTGCTCATGCTCTCAAAAATAAATAAAAAGTATTTTTTAAAAATGATTCTGCTTGGGGCTCAGGGAACAAAGAGGAGTCTGATGGGGGAAGCCGATATTGTCCCAAGGGGACATACATCTTCATGAACCCAGTGCTGGTAGAAATGTGGTTGCTAAGGGACATTCTGGTGAGGTCTGCAATGGAAACAAGGAACATGTTATTGAAACTAAAAGAGAGGAGATCCTTGTTACAAAGAGGCAAAGACCTTGGCGGCCTGGTGTTCTAGTGTTCTGTGGAAGGTAGAACTTGTGAGCCCTGACATTGGGTATTTAGCTGAAGAGATTTCTAAGAAAGATATTTAAGGTATGGCTTGGTTTCTCCAGTGAGAGGTGAAATGTGAGAGGAGAGAGAAAAAATCAAGGTCATTGTTAACAAAATAGGAATCAGAACTTGAGGGTTTGAAGAATGCTCATATCGCAAAGAATGAGAAAGCATGTTTTGAAATGAATCCTACATCTCTCTGGAGACGTTAGGGTAGAATCTGGTTCCACGCTCATTCTGGTTGCTGGGAGAATATAATTCCTTGAGGTTGTAAGACTGAGGTCCCCATTTCTTACTGGTTGTCAGCTCCTGGAGGCCACCCTCTTTCAGCCTTCCACTGTCCTCCCCATCTTCAACTCCTGCGATGGTGGACAGAACCTCTCCCAGGCTTGGAATCTTGCTTATCTTTTCTTCCAATGCCTCATCTCTCTGACGTTTCTACTTCCTTCAACCACTTTTAAGTAATGTCACATAGATCTCAGATATGAGAGTAAGGACATTTTTCGGTGCTACTATTCTGCCCATCACAAAAATGAATATCCATTAAAATTTCACTACTTATGTTTACTAATTATCTATAAAATTTTTAATATTGTATGTAGTTCTGCTCACTTACATACTAGTGATAACTACGAACATAACTTACTCCAGAAAAGATGGATGGTCAGAGGAAAAAAAATAGGTTTTGAAATTTCAAATTAAATTTTGTTGTAGATGAGAAATGATCAAATCAGAACATGATCAATGAAATTGTATAAGGATAAAATATATTACATTAGGATAAAGATATATGAAAGAAGGGGAATAAAGATATAAATTCAAAGAGAAATAAAACTAAATATAGTTTCCAAATCTTTTTTTTTTTTTTTTTATTCAGTATTGAGAGACAGAGAGACAGAGCATGAGCAGGGGAGGGGCAGAGGGAGACAGATTCCAAAGCAGGCTTCGGGCTCTGAGCTGTCAGCACAAAGCTCAACACAGGGCTCAAACTCATGAACCGTGAGATCATGACCTGAGCCAAAGTTAGCTGCTTACCCAACTGAGCCACCCAGGTGCCCCAGTTTCCAAATCTTAAGGAAGACTCTATTAAAAAAAAAAAGTATATGCCAAATAATTCTTAGACTTATATTGCACTGAAAAAATGTAAAAGAGTGATTTAGTTTTAGATAGCAGTATTTACAATATTGCAAATCTTTAAAGTTAAGAATATATTAACTTAAAATATGAAAGTGCTTTTTATTTTAGAAAACTATTGTATTGGTAAATGAGCAAAGAATTGTCTAACTACTGCTTTAGAGTACATATTTACCTTTACCTTCACTAAAACTTAATGAACTTTCATTATGAACTTCAAAATGTTAAGATATTTTGCTGGTCTAATGGATAAATAATACGTATCATTGATTTAATTTATATTTATTCTTTCATTATTTAGTTGATTGCATGCTTTATCTACTTTTGTCTGCCTCTTCCTTGTTTAATTATAGATGCTCTTTATGTATTTCTTTTAATGTTTGGCTTTTAGCTTTAATACTTCAAAAACTTCAATGCATTCAAATACATCTATAGTTTCTTTTATAGCTTTGGTTTTTCTTTCTGGTTTACAAAGAATTTTCTTATCTTAAGGTAATAGTTTACACTTCCTTTTTTAGGTTAAAGCACGTAATGCATTTACACTTATAAGTTCAGATTGTAAGAAAGATTTAACTTTATTTTCTATCTCTAATGACTAACCAGTTACCACAACCATTTATTCAATAATCAATCTCTTCCCCACTGTTTAAAATGTTTCAGATACAACATACGTGTACATGAAGATTCTCAAATGTACTCCTGGTCCGAGTTTCTTTCCAGGGGTCCAGGCCTTTATAACCAGATAGCTCTTAAACATTTCCTCCTGGATGTTTCTAGACACTTCGGAATAAATGTGTCTAAACACCACAATGGATCATAATGCTAAAGAACACCTACTACATGTTAGTCATGTTAGCAAACACTCTGCTAAACATTAGAGGGGTAATTTCAGATAATCCTCTCAAGGTGGATTCTATTACTAGCATCTCTATTTTATAAATGAAGTAAATAATTACAATTATGAAAGTTAAAAGGTTTATCCAAAGGGATAGAGATGAGTTTGAAGCTGGGCGTCAGAGCCGCGGTGCCTTCTCCCAGTAGCAGTGCTTTCCTCCAGGGTCCACCCACCCCCATGTTCATGACCTCTGACAGCGGCACCACTACCCAGTCCCCCTGAACAATGGCTAGCACTGCAGATTCTACACAAAATATCTCTCAATCTCTTTGTTTCTCTCATCCTCTTATATTCGGAACCTGGGTTGCTTCTCATTGTCTTCATGATACAATCTTAATCCCAATAAGAACTGATTCTGCTCTGTGGATCTAGCCTTTTTCTCTCCTTTTTAGGCCACATTCTTGCTCACTTTCTTCTTTTTTTAATGTTTTATTATTTATTTTTGAGAGGGAGGAAGACAGAGTGTGAGCAAGGGAGGGGCAGAGAGAGAGAGAGGGAGACACAGAATCCTAAGCAGGCTCCAGGCTCCAAGCTGTCAGCACAGAGCCAGACACCGGGGTTGAACTCACAGACTGCAAGATCATGACCTGAGCAGAAACTGGATGCTTAACCAACTGAGCCACCCAGGGACCCCTCACTTTCTCAACTCTAACCCTTTTTCTTTCATCTGCAATGGTCTTACCCCTTTAAGGATTTAAATAATCCCTCTGCATCTTTTACATTAATTGACCCTAACCTGCTAGATTAGTTTGTGTCCTCTCTCACATGTGGCCATAATTCCCTGTACTTCCGCTATGATAGCAGGGGCTTGCCATGCTTTCTCCAATGCTGATTATGGTACCTCAACAATAATTACACCCAGCAATATTCGTTATATAAATTAATGACTATATTAACTAAATAAATGCCTTTTAAAACCAACAGAACATTTGGGGTGCCTGGGTGTCTCAGTCGGTTAAGCGTTCAGCTTCAGCTCAGGTCATGGTCTCACAGTTCGTGGGTTCGAGCCCCGTGTCGGGCTCTGTGCTGACAGCTCAGAGCCTGGAGCCTGCTTCAGATTCTGTGTCTCCCTCTCTCTCTGCCCCTCTCCTGCTTGTACTGTCTCTCTGTCTCTCAAAAATAAATAAAAAACATAAATAAAAAAATTTTTAAAAATCAACAGAACATGTCTTTGGAATGTTGGTATGTTGATTCAGAAAAGAGAAAATGAGGTGAATAGAATAGATTGCCAAGGATATTACTTTTTTCCCTCAATTATTATTGTCAAATTACATAGAACAATCATTAACTCTATATATTACTTAAAACTCTATGTCCACCCACTTTTTTATTGTTTCAATTTTCAATTATGAGTCATTTTTACATAGATAATGATGCCAGCCACAAATAATGTTTTTGTTTCCTTCTTTTAAGTATTGGTAACTTTTTTTGGTTTTCCAGAATTTCCAGGAGGATGTTAAATAATAGTGGCCCATTGTTCAATCCCTAACTTTCATGGTCAATTTCTCTAGCCAGTCTGGATAGTGCTAGTTACTGGTTTGGGATAGATCTCACTCTTCAGGTTAAGTAACTCTCTATCCATTTCTAAATTACTAGATAAAAAAGAAGGAAAGAAAGAAAGGGATAAAGAGAAAGAGAAAGAAAGGGAAAAAGAAAGGGAGAAAGAAAGAAGGAAAGAAAGAGAAAGAAAGCAAGAGAAAAAAGGAAGGAAGGAAGAAAGAGCAAGAAAGAAAGGGAGAAAAAAGAAGGAAAGAAAGACAAAAAAAGGAAAGAAAGGAAGGAAGGAAGGAAGAAAGAAAGAGCAAGAAAGAAAAGGAAAGGAAGGGATGAGAGAGAGAAAAGAAAGGAAGAAGAAAGAAAGAAAGAAAGAGAAAGAAAGAAAGAAAGAAAGAAAGAAAGAAAGAAAGAAAGAAAGAAAGAAAGAAAGAAAAAGAAAGAAAGAAAAAGAAAAAGAAAGGGAGAAAGAAAGGCAGAAAGAAAATACACTCTGGAATTTTATCAAATGTTTTTCAGGTATTTTTCAAAACTATTTTAGCTTGTTTTTGTGTGTGTTATCTGTGGATTTGAACACATTAACAACCTAATCTTAAACCATCTTTATGTTTTTAGGATAAATTCCTACTACTACATACACAGTTTAAAACAGAGCCACTCTTGGGGCACCTGGGTGGCTCAGTGGATTGAGCATCAGACTCTTGATTTCAGCTCAGGTCATGATCCCAGGGCATCAGGCTCTGTGCTGAGTGGTGTAGCCTGTTTAGGATTCTCTTTCTCCCTCTCCCTCTGCCCCTCTCCTGCTCATGCATTTGTGTGCTCTCTCTCTCAAATTAAAAAAAAAAAAGAAAATTTGCTCTCAGCTGCACATATTTTTAAAGCCTAAATTTTCATTTAGGTAGTAATTCTATGCTCCTGTTGAAAGTCTTGGAAGGAAAGCATGAACTTTCCAAAAGGCCAAATTTGTACTATTGTCTCATTTAAATTCAGTCCCCATGCTCATCCTGCCTCTTTCACCCCAATTTATTTCTCTATAAGCCATATTCTATTACATGTAAATTTCTCAAATATTGCATTTGAATTAAAGTCTGTTCTTTCAATGATCATTTTTTAACATTCTTTTCTTAAAAAGTGGTTTCAGATCCCACAAAGACTTACTGAGAACTAATTACTTTCCAACCTGTGTACTAAACATTGTCATGTACACTATCTAATCCAATTTATTGGACTTTAAACCCCTGTGTGAAGTATGTGCTTTAACGGGGAAGATGTTTTCTCTTTTCAATGAAAAAAAATCACCTGCCCCAGTTTCTGCATGCTGAAAACTAGACCTGACAGTGAGATGTGTTTTTATAGCTTGAGTTGCTGGTAACTACAGTATACTGAAAAAATGCACTAGGCAACTTCAAGTGGGGTTATGACAGTCAGATGATACCTGAAGTTTGTACCTTGCAAGAAATTAGGCTGTGCTTAAAAGAAACAAGGCTGATGATTCAAATGGAAATTCAAAGTAAATTCATAGTACTTGAAACTGTATATTTCTACACTATAAATGCTCTCTAATATCAGGCAAATTGTCGAGATCACTTGTCTCCCTTATTCACATTCCTGATCAAGACACATTTCCTGAGTAATTTCTTTCTACTCAGTTTACTCCCATAGCGTTAAGTATCATTAGGTCCACTAGCTTAGAAATTAATCTGTCCAATCTTAAGTGCATCTCAAATCTATCTGGCCCTCTCCATCCCCAGTGCCACTGCATTAGTTCAGGCCTGCATCATTTTCCCCTTGGATTATTGTAATTGCCTCTATTCGGCCTTAACTGCCTCAAGTCTCGTCCCTTTCCCTGTACTCCTTACAATTTATTTTCTGCATTGCCTCAGTAATCTTTCTTAAATGCATGCCTGAGCATGTCATTCCCTGCTTAAAAATCCTTCAATTACACTCAATTGCATTCATAATACAATCCAAGCTCTATGACAACACCAACTTTAAATCCTCTATGGAATAAGGTGGGGGTGTAAATACAAACAGAGGTGCATGCTCACATGAATTCCGTAGCGGGGCATATGAGAAAGACCCGATGACGTATGCTGGTGTCTGCCTCTCTGGCCATTACCCTTCCGCCTCTCGCTCATTACGTACTATGGACGCCCCTATCTGCCTCAATGCCTGTGAATGCACTGTACTGCCACCCCTTTGCATAGAATTCGCCCTCCTCAAGATCTGCATAAACTCTCATCCTTTAAGCCTCACTCACATATAAGGCTGTGGGCACTGAGGAGCCCTCCTTTGAAGTGGGTTTGGGGCCCTCTTCTAGGTTTAGTCAGCACTTAAGCACTTCTCCCACATTGTTCCTGTTGGTTTACTTGTTGATCGATCGCCAGACTATGAATTTATTGAGAGTAGGAACTAGCATAGCATTTGGCACTTAGTAGGTACACCATAATGATTAGTAAGAAATACATATCTGATCATTCAGGTGACCAAAATGTAGTTCTCGGGTATATCTGATCTTCATCCACAGTCGTTGAAAATTTTCAGAACTATAAAGGTGAAATGGGTATATTGTTATTATTGAAGGTGACTTATGGACCCCATGCAAGGGCAGAGGACTTCCAGGAGGACCAATCAGGTGATTAGTGGGTTGAGACTTTCAGTCTCATTCTTGACTACCAGGAAGGGGAAAGGGACTGGAGGCTGAATCAGCTAATGGCCAATGACTCAGTCAGTAATGAAGCCTCCATAAAAGGACAAAAGGACAGTTTTTTGGTCCTTTTACAGAGAGGCTCTGTGCTTGGGGAATCAGAATGCTTCCATGTGCCACCAAGCTGGGCCCCAAGCTCCACGAAGACTTGGGGCCCTTGGTTTAGGACCTCTCCCTATGTATCTCTCTATCTGGCTGTTGATTAGCATCCTCTATCATGTCTTTTAATAAACTGGTGTTATTAACGTAAGTGTTTCCCTGAGTTCTGTGAGCCACTCTAGAAAATGAACTGAACCTAAGGAAAGAGGTCATTGGAACCTTCAATCTGTAGCCGGTTGGCTAGAAGCACAGGGGTGGTTTAAAGCCTGGGGCTTGTGACTGGAGTCTGAAGTGGGGGTTGGGGGACAGTTCTGTAGGACTGAACATGACTGTGGAGTCTGATGCTATCTCCAGATAGATAAAGTCAGAATTGAGTTGAATTCTTGGACACTGGTTCCAAGAAAATCTCTTGGTGTTGTGTATGTGTGAGGAAACCCCAACCTCCATGTTGGGAGCCCTGAAAGAGTAGGCATTCCAATTCAGATATATAGTTTTATTTGTATAGCTTTCATTGTCTGTTCTGAAATGCCTTATGTTTTGCATTCTGAGGCTCTTCTTCTACAATAAAACATACATTATCGTACATGAGACCAGAGAGACCCAACTGGCCCAACCTAGACTTCCAATATAGGAACACTTTCTCTAACCCATGAGCTGGTGGTCATCCAGCACCTGCCTGACACCATGATGCAAATCTCCTGCACTTTCCATTCTCAAAGGGACCACAGGGATTTTTTTCATTGATTTTACTCAGTCATTTCTTGAGAGTAGTTTGGAGAAAGACTATCTTGAGCTTTTATTCCTCCAAGAATACCAACCACGGTCCTTTCCCTTGTCAGATAATTTATAAAATTGTGACATAGGTAAAATAGGTCTTGGGCAATTGCTTATTTCCCCTTTTAGTTTTCTTGATGTGCTTCTCTTCCCAAGATCCACAGTACCCTGATCTGCCCCAATTTCCTTCCTCCCACTTGGCTCCATTCCATTTGGTTGGTGCACAAGGTTTATATTTTCACCTTCTCATATATAAATCTTGAGGACTTCTGTTCCCTTGGAAACATTTAGAATAGGAAAATTCATAGTTGGTGGTTGATGACTAACAATAATTTAATTATCTGTCCACATGTTCTTTACATGTTAGTTGATGTTTCTACTTTAACCCAAGGAAGTAAACTTGCCGTGATGAAATTTCAGACATCACAAGTGGACTTGTGGGCATTTTATAGATGTTGGGGTTACAGTTATTCTTAGCATCCTGACTAAACATACCGTCATCTGGGTTTCCACCTATTCTCTGAAGCATTGATTTGTTACATGGCATTAATTTGTTATGCAGTAGAAACAATTCAAATTAGAGCAAGAGCTTCGAAGAGAACAAGCTCAGGCCTGGTTCAGACTTTGTGGTCACATGCATGGGATCTAAGAGGAAAGCGTTTGTGGAGTAAGGACACTCAGGTGGTTACTTCCTGGTGGAGGGTCGATGCTTCCTACTTGCCAGAGAATCCTCCCAGAATCCAGCTCAAGGACACACCTGCAATACTCACTTATGGAGGGAAAAGGAACCACAGAGGCTAGTAAAGATCTCTGAGGAGTTTCTGAGTTTTATACATTTGTTGATTTAGGCAATAGAACTCATCCTCAGGACACGTTTTACATTTTGCTTTTATCAGATGTTTTGTAGTATGCTCCTTCCATTCTGGGTTTTTCTTCAGTGTAACTAGTTGTGAAGTGATTTTCCACACTGATAAGAGCTCTGGCAAAGCCTTCTCTCCACTTGGTTTGGCTGCCAAGCCCCTGAGGGCTCAGCTACATCCTATTGTCTTTCTTCCCTGGAATGACTGAGGGAGAGGCTTCATAGAATCCTCTGGCTAGGTTGGGACAGCAAGACTCATTCCTGGGCCTTTGTTTCAGCTTGAAAGGCACCACAAATTAATTGGGCTGATGCAGGTAATTAAGATAGTCACTTGGATTGTGTGCCTTTCCTCTGAATAATTTCTGTAAGTTGCCAGATCTAAGCATGGTCTATTGAAATGTTAATGATCCATGGCCTTAAAAAAATGTTTCTTTTGAATGGAAATTTATAGCTAAAGAAAGTGTTTAGACTGATTAACACTCAGGCTGTAGTCTCATATACTGCTCTCAATAACAAATAGCTCATCATTTAGCATACTCACAAGTAATTCAATGCCAAACTCTCTGTAGACTCCTACTATTATAGTGACAATGATTTTTGATCTCTATTCTAAAATGGTCTTGTGGCAAAGAAGGACATATTCTGGTGTATTTTCTGGATCGGCAATTAGAGGGGCACTTGGGCGGCTCAGTCAGTTAAGTGTCTGACTTCGGCTCAGGTCATGATCTCACAGTTTGTGAGCTTGAGCCCTTAGTCAGGTTCTGTGCTGATAGCCCAGAGCCTGGAACCTGCTTTGGAATCTGTGTCTCTCCCTCTCTCTGCCCCTCCCATGTTCACGTTCTGTCTCTCTCTGTCAATAATAACTAAACGTTAAAAAAAAATTTTTAAATTAGGGAATGCTAAACTTTGAGCAGAAACCAATAGTTTGAGCAAACAGGATAACTTGCAGTCAGAAGCTGATAAAAAGGGAGATATCAGTGAATACAGTAGTCTAACCAGGGTCCTATGGCATTTTCTGCTGGTGGTTATGATTCTTTAGCATTACCATGGCTGTGCTTATACATCTAATAAATCATAATATTGTCTGTTCTACTAAGAAGAACCAATGGTATTTCTTATCATGGCCCTTCGTCAGGCATCAATCTCCTGTATTTCCTACATTAATTCCTTTTTGAGGCACGTGCTTCATGTCTTTTTTTTTTAATGTTTATTTTTGAGAGAGAGAGAGAGAGAGAGAGAGAAAGAGAGAAAGAGAGAGTGAGAAAGAGAGAGAGAGAGAGAGAGAGAGAGAGAGAGAGAGAGAGAGAGAGAGAGAGAGAGAAGGTGCACAAGCAGGGGAGGGGCAGAAAGAGAGGGAGACACAGAATCCCAAGCAGGCTCCAGGCTCTGAGCTGTCAGCACAGAGCCCGATGTTGGCCTCAAACTCAAGAACAGTGAGATCATGACCTGAGTCAAAGTCGAACGCTCAACTGATTGAGCCACCCAGGCACCTCACACATGCTTCATTTCTGATCCTAATTCTGATACCTCTGTCATGACCTGGTTGCCTGATCCTTATTCTTCATTGAAACCTTAGATTTAGAAGTCAGTTTGGGAGTACATCCTATCTGACTTTGCTAATTCCGCCTATTGTAGCTCAAGAGAGGACACTAGTCTTCTTCTTCTGACAGGTGAGTGTCCTTTAATTGGGCCCCAAAGATTTTTCTGTGTTTCTCTTAGAATTCAAATTACTCATGGTTGGAGAAGGGTATTAATGTGTATATTTAAAATAACCATTGTTGAGTTTTATGTAAATGCATTAAGTACACCTATGTTTTTCCACTAAAGTTTTAAAAATCTTTAAGTTCATTTTTAAGTGGATCAGTAGGTGGAAATGTTTGCAATTAGAAATTTAAAAAAATAATTTGAGCTAAGCAGAGCAATTCAGTGTTACCTAAAAGTAACATGATTGATGAGTTTTGGTAAATTCCTATATTCATGTAAACATCATCCAAATCAATCAATATATATATATATATATATATATATATATAGAGAGAGAGAGAGAGAGAGGGAGAGAGAGAGAGAGAGAGAGAGAGAGAGAGAGAGAACACTTTCATCTATCCCAGAAAATTTCCCTTTGCCCCTTCTCAACCAATCTTTCTCCAAGTAAATATTGATCTGATGTCCATACTACAGATTAATTTTGCTTATTCTAGAATTTTCTATATATAGATTTATATAATATATATTCTTTTGTGCCTTATTTCATGTAGCATAAAGATTTTGAGACCATCCTTGCTGTTGTTTGTGACTGTAGTTTGTTCATTTTAAATTGCTGATTTTATTTCATTTATGAATATATAACTATTTACCCACTGATATACATTTGTATTTCCATTTTGGTGCTCTTTTGAAGAAAGCTGCTATGAACATTCATGCATGACTCTTTCTGGACTTATGTTTTCACTTCTCTTGGATATACACCCAGAAGTACAATTCTTGGAGGGCAGATTAGGTATATGTTACAATTTACAAGACACTCTCTGTTTTGCAAAGTGACTATACATTCTCACCAGCCATGCGTTACTGTTTGAGTTGCTCCAAATCTCTCCAATACCTACTATTGTCAGTCTTTTACATTTCAGTCATTTTTAGTGGGTGTGTGATGAGAACCCTCAAATGCTCCTTTATGGCTTTCCTTCGCATTTTCATGATTTCTAATGGGCACTTTTGTGTACATTTATCAGCCATTCATGCTTCTTTTGTGAAGTAGCTCCTCAAATAATTTGCCCATTTTCCATTGTTTTTTTATGCCTTGAGTTATCAGTGTTCTTTATATATTTTGGATAAAACTCTTTTCTCAGGTGTATCTACTGGAATTTCTTTCCCCCAGAGAGCTTCCCATAAGTTGTCTTATTCCCATAAGCTGCTGATTATTTCTTGGTTAGCTTTGTGCAGTCTCCCGCTAACCACATGCAGCCAAAGGCATGAGAAGACCCTTGGGAGATTCCTGGGACTCTTTCTGTGTTGATCAGCTCTCTCCGTTCTGACACTCAACAGCAGAAATTCCAGCCACCTTAGCCTCTCCCAACTCTGATCTTTGCCTTTTCAGCTCAAGGAGACCCCTTTCCCCTCTTGTTATACCATGATTTAAAAAATGGTCTCCAGGCAAAAGGCCAGGGTGATCGCAAGGCTCACCTTATTTGCTTCCCTTCTTGTGGGCGTCACACTCCTATAATACCTATTGCTCAGTGACTAAAGCTGTTGTTTCACATATTTTGTCCAGTTTTGTAGTCATTTACTGTATGAGGGCCAGTCTGGTACTAGAATCCTCTTCTGGATTTTGTACTTTCATAGCCAGAGGCAGAAACTTTAGGAAGTTGCTTGGAAACACAAGAAAACAAAATAGAAAAGTGACAGAATAAGGGATTTCAGGATATATAATTGAATACAGCATAAGCTCACTAAAGACACTTGACCAAGAAATTACTGAAAGTTTGATACCTCATTTTCCTCACATTTACAAGGATGTATTCGGCCTACTCTACCGAAGGAGTTACTAGTTCTCCATTGTACTACAACATATTTTGACTTCATAACTGCTTACAATGTTAGAAAAAATCCAAAAATCAAACAAACATAAGCCCAACAACTGAGCTAATAAATTATCATCACTTCCTTCGGAATGCCGTTATTCTCTGGTTGAGGACAGTGCATCCTATCCATGCACCGTTCTATCTTTTCCACTCTCCTGCAGACCTACCTGTTCTGTATTCAGAAGTTGGCAAATCAATATGGACCAGATGTTTAATCATGAAAAATACCTTTTTCTACTTGATGATGAAAAGACTATAACTATGCTAAGTGATTTACCTCATTGAATACTTATAACAACTCTGAGATAGGAGGATGATTTTGTGGCCTTAAGCAACTTATTTAATCATTCACATCAGACCTTTCTTATTGGTAAAGGGAAGTAGTAAACAGATAGGCAAAAGGGGAGCCCATTTAACCAAATTTCAGTGCGGGCAGCTTGTTTGCAGTTTAGGAAGAATTCTCTTGAACTTCTGGTTAAATGTTTTCTGAATGTGCATTTGAATACGTGTAATATAACACACATATGTCTCTTTTAAAACCCTCTTCGGGGCGCCTGGGTGGCTCAGTCGGTTAAGCCTCCGGCTTCGGCTCAGGTCAGATCTCACGTTCGTGGGTTCAAGCCCCGCGTCAGGCTCTGTGCTGACAGCTAGCTCAGAGCCTGGAGCCTGCTTCTAGTTCTGTGTCTCCTCTCTCTGCTCCTCCCCCTCTCATGCTCTCTCTCTGTATTAAAAATAAATAAAACATTAAAAAAATTAAAAAAAAAAAACCCTCTTCACATGGCAGTAAAATAATTTCAAAGGAAGTTTGAGGTAAAAAAAGTAAGAAAAGCAAACACAATGAACTAGAAATTTCTTCAAAAGTTAGGTAATAGAGGGGTGCCTGGGTGGCTCAGTTAGTTAAGTATCCGACATTGGCTCAGGTCATGATCTCACAGTTCATGGGTTTGAGACCCACATTGGACTCTGTGCAGACAGCTCAGAGTCTGGAGCCTGTTTCAGATTCTGTGTCTCCCTCTCTGTCTGCCCTACCCCACTCACCCTCTCTTTCTCTCTCTCTCTTAAAAATAAATAAACCTTAAAAAAATAAAAACAAAACAAAAGTTAGGCAGTAGAAAGTAGATGACTACTTTGGTAAGTGACATAACAGAAAATAGTGAGCTGACAACCATGTGCCTGTAAACGAAGATATTAATAAAAAATGAGCTGATTTGTGCTAATAAAATACAGTAAATTTCAGGCACCTGGCACCAAGCAAGGCAGGAGTGAAGGATAAGGTGTAAAAAACTAAAACCTGGCTCCCAACCTTCTGTCACCACATTCCTACCCCTATCCCCACAGGGGGCGTACTCTCTGGAGAATACCAAAGAGAACTGGGAGTAAAGAGTCATGGTTGAGTTGTATATGAAAAACATGGCACAAGAGAAGTTTCCGGACCTCTGTTGTGGTGACAGGTTCTCTGCAGATATATCCGGGCAGCAGATTTATTCTCAGAAAGGTACTTGATCATCCAAAGGGATGCTGAGCAGATGAAATGATCAGAGAGCTAATACAGGAAAATGCTCTGGGCGCAGTTATTTGGAACAGTGGGTCCTTTCGGGTCATGCTTTTAAGTTTTGTTAGGCAAGAACAAAGCAGTGGGTACTTCTGGGTTGATCCTTCCCTACTTACTCTACCTGAGAACTCGTGAACGGGGAGGTTTTCCTTTTGGCTGGTGAGAACAGAAACTGTTTCTGGCTCCAGATGAGCTCTAGAAATTGTTCCTTTTAGCCCTTGTAGGTGTTTCTTTTCTCAGCCTCAGGTACTTTTCCCCCAACTTATGCACCAATCAGTGAAAGACTTTTAATCCCTGGAGCTCTCTGCTTTATACATCACTATCCTCTGAAGGGCCCTGCCCTACAATCTCTAGCTGCCTTGACCTTCCTAGACAACCATTTCCGACTCCTCAACTCAAGGAGAGTGCTAAGCCCCACCTGGGTACCCCTCCCTGCACTGCACCTGGTCAGTAAGATGAGAAAGTCACAGGGCTCACCTTGTTATTTCCCTTCTCTGGGGTTCACTGTTCTTCATTGACTGATGTCCAGTATCTTCAAAACCAGTGTCTCAGGCATTTCTGTCCCACTTTTAAGAGTTTGTTTCAGGTGGGGGGTAAATATGAACCCTTTTACTCCATCTTGGCCAAAAGTGGAACTCACACAGGTAGAACTCTGATAAAATTAAAATTACATAAAAAATCATGGTCTCGGTCATTGGTAACAAATCCTTGTCTTCCCACCCAGGTGATGCTGTGACACGCCTCCATGGTTTTCATGGAAGAGCAACAACTTGGGGCTCTCCCAATGATTTTAGCCAGAGGATGGTCTCCTCTTTCTTTGTCACATGCTGCTTTTTTTAAAGGAAGGACCATTTTCCTCTAAGTTCATCATATGGTGTTGAGGAGAAAGGAGACAAGGTTCCTCAAGTATCTACCTGGATGATTTTTCGGTAAGGCATCTAACCTCCCAGATCCTTGGTTTCTTCCTCTGTTGAGTGAAGTGGGTCCTATCTACTTTGCAATCATTATGAGGATTAACTACGATATTTGCAAGAAAACTAGCACAGAGCCTGGTTCGTAATAGTTTTCACAAAATACTCGTTAACTTATTCTTCAGAACGTCAATAAAGGCCATTTAGTACCAGGTCTATTCTTGCACGTTGTCCTATTGTCAAAACCTCCCCGCTGTTTATGCGGTTGACATGTCTTCAAGTTTTCCTCGTGGATATAGCTGGCTTCAGAAGTACATTATGTTTCAGTAAGCCATTTGTCACTAGCAACCAAGGCACATGACTTGGAGCACAAAGAGGGCAGACCAGCAACGAACAGATTAGTCTGCCCCAATGATGCCTGCGGTGATTTGCCTGACACTCTCAGAGCCAAGCCAGGGGCAAGGAAGTGCATTGCTTCCTGTGTGTCACAAGCCAAGGGCCAGCAGTTGGAGACACCCGTTCATGGCAGATTAGCTGCTTTAGCAGCTAATTAATGAGAGAGGCTATGCATGACGTTTGGAAAGTTCCTGAGTGAGCAATGCTCTGGTGAGAAGCTGAATAACATCCTTATGCTATCTGTCACATCGTTCATGTTCACTTCTCTTGGCCTGGCCTTAGCACACTGCATAAATCCACAGCTGCAGAAACTGAAATCTCATATAAAATTGAAGGATTTATTTTGAGGTATTGAAAGGTTTATAGCTGAAAAAGTTAAAATTTGCCGAATCGGCATTTGGAGGACTCTCCTGTATGCCTAACCCCTTTTGGCTCTCCGATTGTGTTCTCTGAATTCCTGTCTCCACAGGGAGACAAGAGAGCCAGGGGAAAATAGTGACGTGGATGGAAGTGTCCAGACTTTACCCACTCTTGGCCTTTTGTGGCTTCATATTTCAACCTAAGTAGCCCTTGAAAGCTGTCATTATGATGCTAAGACCCATGCACAAGAAATAGAAAACAATAATTCCATTCTGCTCTGGTGCCTGATTGCATTTGGGACTCCAGAAACTTCCATCAGTTTTCACGACGTATTTTAGAGCTCAGTGTTCAGTTTTCAATGCCCACTTTCCTGCGTCTGTACTATTTGGTGGGAACCAGTTGGGAGCTGGCCTAGGTCTTTAGTTCTCTCATAGAATAAAAATCTGAGTTATTACTCTTGTGTTTAATCCAGGATTCAGCATTTCCTCCTCTGGATTCCGTAGATCCTCCCTAGTAACCTCCTCGATCTCTGGCTTATAATCTGGTTCATTTCTTGAGCCAAGAGAGATAGATCTTCAAATCGTATAATGCATGCAAATGGACTGGGGATCTAAATATTAAAGTAATAATAACTATATGTGTATGTGAAATGCCATTAACACAGAAAGTCAGAAGGAGTATGACACATTGGTGAGACTTATCTGGGGCTGGTCCACTGACTTTTCCTACTACTGTGGGGGAAAAATTACTTGCCTTAATTATTTCTTCTGTAATGGGCAAAATATCCAATCTATAAATTAATAATGGCATATGCCCTATCTATTTTCAGAGATTTTGTAGAAAATCAGTGAAGTTATATATATATAGCTTTGAAAGCTGCACAGACTTTAAAAATCTCAGACATGGGGTGCCTGGGTGGGTCAGCTGGTTGAGCGCCTGACTCTTGATTTCAGCTCAGGTCATGATCTCACGGTCCTGGAACTGAGCCCCTGCATCAGGCTCCGCACTGAGTGTGGAGCCTGCTTCAGATTCTCTCTGCCCTTTCCCCCAACTCATGAGTGCTTTCTCTCTCAAATTAACCAAAAACGAACAAAAACAAAACAAAACAAAACTCAGACACAATGGCTAACTGGATCGTCATTTCAACTGCGTGACTTTTGCTGCTCTTTTCAACTTCTCCTTGCCTCCCCTTACGTCATTAGCTGTTCCCTCTTCCTCTTCTCCAGACTTCACCAATCCATGACATGCGAAAGCATCGCTCCATAAAGGCTATTGGAGTTCCATCAGTGAGGACTATCTGTCCTGTATGTTTCTGTTGCCATTATAGCACTTCTCAGGGTCCCATGTTCACAGGAATAATTCCAGAGGTGTGTTTGTGTTGGATCAGCGCTGATCCCAGAGTGCAATAGTAGCAGGACGTGACAAGTGGAAAAGGCCTTTAATCTGCAAATGAAAAGTCTAAAGCTGGCCCCTGGCTGCCCCCTACTCTGGTGGTCTCTTCTGGGAATGGGCTCACTGTTTAGTTGAACTACAGCTATTTGGGCTTCTCTACAGAGTAAGCGGCAGTTGAGCTGTGCAGCTGCTAAGAAGTAGAGGACACGGACTGTTGTGCAGGCACGCGCATCTGAACTCTGCAAGGGCTCGGTGTTTTCTGAAGTCTCCCTTATCCTGTAAGAAGAGAAATCTTTTTTACCTCTCTCTACCCAATGCCAGTTCCAACAGCTGTAACTATTTCATTTTTAATTTGCTCCTTGCAGCCTTGTCTCTGCTTAATCCATTAAGACAACTTTGAATGTTCCCGGCTCATATATTTGTAAAGGGGGGAAAAATAAAGGGAAAAGACTTTGAAAAATGGTATCTAAATTGTAGCCAAATGTACCCAGAACTCTCCTAGGTTAAATTGCAAATAATTTTCTTTCAAACATCACAAACACTCTCTGTAACTTAACTCAACAAATTGGACCGAGGGGTTTCATTGCTCTTGGAAACATGATTCATTCTCTTTTTCTCTCTCTTCTCCCTCTCACTTTCCTTCTAGAAATGTTCTTCTGGTTGTGTTTTAGCCACAGTGTTTTATCTCTAAGGTTTCCTTCCTGGAGCTTCCATGAATAATTTGCCTGTCTGTTGAGAGAGCCATTTTGGAGACCAGCCCCGCTGTCAACCGCGCTGGGAGAGGGGAGGGGCGGGGAAGAAGGGCCGGCTGCTTTAAATCAATCAGTTGACACTAATCTAATGTCTAATTAGCTCTGGGTGGGCGTGTGCTTTGATTATAGGAAGTGCCTCAGGCAGTGGCTGGCATTTGAAGGGCTGCTCCGCACTTATCAATCATCCTTTGACAAGGAGAACTGGAAGGAGAAAAAAAAAATCAACACCACCACCACCAAAAAAGCGGAGCGGGGCGCTTTTCTCCCCATCTATCTGTTTCCAAAGGTCCAAACCAACGCTTTGACGCTCATCCGTTTGCTCCTTGGCGGTGAGCGCCTGACCACAGAGAGAGGCAGGCGTTCTAAAGTCAGCAAAAACCGCCAGTTGTGTCAAATTATTACTTCCTGTGTCACAAAATACCTAATCATATCTAGTAACAGTTATGTGCGCTTTTTTTTTATCCTTTAAAGTAAATGCAGAAGCTCTACATTTCAATATTCAGCTGAGTCTTAAAAATGGAACAATTCATCACCATGTAATTGTTCCAGTTTTGGTTACACAGAATGATTCCCGATTGAGCAGTGACAAGATCCTTCACTAAAATTTAAAAAAAAAAAATCGCTTTTATCAAAAATGGCATGCCTATAATTATGTTCTGATTGTTTTATTTTCTTCCTTTCGGTACTTAAATTCATTCTTTTGGAGGGATGGGTGGTTTAGGAACTTTCCTAGAAGTGGCTATGGCATATTGAGACGCTGCTGCTACCGCTACTATTTCCAGTAGAAAAGGAAGAGGCCAGTCTCTTTCCCGCTTGTTCTTCTACAGGATCTAGCGTTACAGAACGTCAGTGAGGTCAGAATTAGCAAGGCAGTTAGGGTGCCTTCCGGTTTTTAAATGCAGAAAAATGAATCTAAGTAAGGAGTTAATTTTACTCTCATTGATCATGAGATTGAAGAGAGGTATTTTAAAATACTGTTTTTATTTCAGATCTATTTGATTTGCTTGTCTGTGTGCCTTTACTTATCTAATGATTCCAAACTGTTGAACTTATTGGGCACAAGAAAGTGGAGTGACATAAAAGTGATACTTCAAGAGATTCATGTGCAAAGCCTGGCACAGAATAGGGTCTGAGGCTCTACAGATGAACTGTCAGATTTAAATCCTGGCCGTGCTACTTACCAGCTGCGTGACCTTGGGCAAGATACTTAACCTTGGTGAACCTCACCTGCAAAATGGAAATCCTGATAGTGTCTACTTCACAGGGTGATTATGAAAATCAAATAATATGATGCACGTGGAGTGTTTAGCACATGTAAGCACTCGATAAAATGTTAACGGTTACTGTTGGTGCACAGAAGTGAGTATTTTCCCAACAATACTGGCTGAGTTTAGAAATCCACAAAAAGTATGGGTCTTTGGAGGCAGACACTTGAAAAGGAAGGTCTCCTAAAATTTTATGTGCGGTATAAGCATGATATTTCTACTACTGTCTTGTATACAGGCATCGTGGGCTTACAGAAGCATTGCATTCTTGGATGTAAAATGAAATACATGTTAAGATTACTGACCGACTTCGTGTTAAGGTATGCATTTCTTAAGAATTTTCATAAGGTTAAACTTTCTTATGAGATGTGAAGAAATTCTGATTTGATGACTTTATTGGAAAATTCATATTGAAACCTTCATTGGAATACTTCTTGCTAACTTTGAGAAAATGTCTTCTCTCCCTTTTCTCTCTCTATCTAACACAAGACAGTAAGGGAAAGACAATGATATATACATTATAAAAGGAACTAACTCACTTTTTACACCCTAGAATTTAATGCTTTTAAATTTTTTAGAAAAGCTGAAATAAATATGAAATATAAATGACTATACTGTATATTTTTTCTTTTATAATGTTTCATTTGATCAGTAGTATACATTTCAGAACTTTTTCTGTTAATATGAAAATGAATACATTTTGGTATAAAATTATTCTTATAAACTTTGTGTTTTTCGAAGATAAGAAAATAAGAATATCATAAAGATAATAAATTTTGATTTCTTTCCTTGAAGTATTTTGTCAGTAACCATACAGTCATCTGATGATTAAGAGTCGGGTAAGGATGTTATCAGAAGCATAAACTAGGTTATATTTTTCTAGGTTTCTTACCGAAAGATGGTTGAAGCTTTATTACTCTGAACAAATTTTGAAAAGAGCAGTTAAAAGCAGCAAAACAAACAAACAAACAAACAAACCAAACAATTGCAATTTGTGGAAAAGTGCAGAGACAGCATATGCTATTTCATGACTTTCAATTACTTATAGTGATTTAAAAAGTGTAAGAGATTGCCAACCTAGTCCTGGCCAACCATATGTGTTTTAAGAGAAAAATAAATAATGATGATGCATAACTAGCATATTATATAGTGAATATTTTAATATGGTAAGGTTTTAGATTCCAGATTTTACACATTTGGTTGATTTGGTAAATCCATAAGTTTTTAATGTAATGAAAATGTAATATGAAATGGAGATTTAAATGGATTGATGTCACATGTATCAAAATCTGAATAGCGGAATTAACTGTTTCAGCCAGAAGAATGCTATTTTATTTTATAACTAATCAAAATCAAAAAAATGGCAAAAAAAAAAAAAAGAACAGAACAAGACTTGCTTTCCCAAAGCCCGTATCACCTCTTGTTTCGGTAAACTCTGATATGAAAACCCTATCAAGAATCACGTGGAGGAAGCACTATTAAATTGCTCTCTTCTCCTCAGGTGAATACGACGCACACGGGTCTCTGCTACTGTGGGAGCATATTTTTATACTGTGGTGGGAGAGATTTCGTCTAGACTGTAGCAAACTCTCTCTCCATGAGGGTTATGTGTCATGGGAAAGCACATTACAACAGGGCTATAGAACTTCCTGCTTTGGGAATTTTATAATAAGAGCCAGGCTGGTGTCGTTTCACACAAGACCTGCCCGGAGGTAGGGGAATGGATAAAATGACCTTTCCTGCCTCCTCCAAGGGCTATGACTGGTCCTTAATGAAAACCTGGTACCGAGGACTAGTTCGGTATGGAACAATGCTTTTAAGGCCAAAGTTTAATTTCATAACAGCAATCGGATACTGTAGATAGCTGGATTGCACTCTTTGGAGATGGATAAAATGACATGGTCTTTGGAACTCATCCCAAGGGGCACTTTAAGGAATATTCCCTGGGAACTGCATCCTGTGCTGGCAAAGGCATTACGAGATGATTTAATGGGTCTTTTCCATTTCCAGGTCTTATGATGTATTATTGCCACCATTGGGCAGTTACCGTCTCCACATGGTAATAGACACCAACTAAGGGGTTTCGCCATCCAACTTCAAAATTTGGTCTTGTTTCATTGCTATGAAGTTGTTCAAGATGGTAGCTCCTTTCCCCTCTCCTCTGAATCTGAGTGTGTTCTTCACTGTTGTCAGGAAGATCTGTCTGTAGTGTTACTCGATATTAGTCTGCATTCCAAGGACTTGCTGTGAAAGTTTATTGGTATTGCAGCCTATTCTCTTGGAAGTTGAAAGTCCTTGGAGCCTTGGATCTCAAATCTATTTAACTTGCACAAAAGTAATAGATATGGTCTACATGGGGAATACCAAATATGAATGGTTTTGAATTAGGCTGTGTGTGTGTGTGTGTGTGTGTGTGTGTGTGTGTGTGAGAGAGAGAAGCTGATTCATACCAGGAATGCTCAATGGACCATCCAAATAAATGCTTATGTTGTTGCCTTTTACTGCTTCTTACATGCTGTAGCTCTCAAAAGAGATAGGATTGCTACACTTACTATTGAAATAGGCCACTGGGCAGGCTCTGGGAGGGAAAGAGGTACAAGGAAGCTTTCTGGCCTCGTTGTTGTACGTGTTCATGCTGAATGCGGGCTACTCTGACTTCTTTGCTGCTGCTACTGAAACAGAATAAGGTGGCACACAATGGGCACAGCGGGGAGGGAGGGGCAGTGGGCAGCTCCCCGCAACAGGTGCAAACGGCGTGGCCGCCACTTTCCCACACGTATCAGTGGGTCTCAAGTGGCCTTGTGCGCTCTGAAAATGAAATAAATGGCTGTGTGGATCAAGTGTCTGCCAATTAGATGTTGGAAGCAAAAGAGCAATGAGGAGGTGGATGCAGGGGGTGAGGAGGGGCGGGGTGCAGGGAGAGGGGTCGTTTGTGTCCTTGCATCTTTGTCATGCCCAGTTCCAAAGCCTGGATGTGAAATCCTATCTGTGTTATTTTGCTTCCAACAATCATGCTCCACTGAGGTTCCGAGATGGTATCTGGGTGATGAACACAGAGAAGTTGCATTGTTCCCCCCCGTTTCATCTGTGCTGAGGAGGTGCCGCTAAGTGGCTTCAGGTGGAATTGGAAGGTTCCGAGGGGAGGCAGACACTCTACAGAACCCGGAGTGGGGCTCCTACTGGCAGCCTTTTTCCTTCTGTGCCAACACCTCCGCCCTCTACCTCATATATCATTCATATTTAATGGACTGATAGTGCCTGTCATATCCTTAAACCTGACCTGGAATTGTGATACTCACTTGGAACAATTTGAGATCAGACAAGTAGAAGACATGTTTGTGGTTAAGGAATTATTTTCAGGGGCCTGTCAAAGTGTTTCCATATGAGGCTAATGCCATTTTCCTAAGGAGCAAATGCAAGAGACACAATAAATATTATTTCGTTTCCTTTTGGTCCATTAAAAAAAAAAAGGAAAAAAGGCATTCACAGGAGATTTTTCCAAGAGCAAGTGAAGTGTACATCATCTATGCAAGTATTTTCGGGGGGAGAGTTTTGTTTTGATTATGGTTTTTAGATGAAGCTCAGGTGTGCATCTCTAAATTATCTATGTCTTAATTCATTTTGATTTTCTGCAGAATGTGGTGGGGGATAGTCTCCGAATTCCCTCTCCAAACTTACTTGTTTGATCTCTTGCTTCAACCCTCTAACGACATTCTCATTACGTATCAAGAGCTTTCATAACCCCGTGGTAGCTGCTACTCTGTATGTGAAGTTGGTTTTTGTCCTTTTCTCTATTTGGTGGCTTCTTCTCATTTTCCAAGGCTGGGACCCCATATTCCTTCCGGTGTCAAGCCTTCTCCAATCCCCTCAGGCATAATGTAAGTATCCTCTTTGTTGGCCTGCTGCTTTGCAAGAGCAAATGCAATGCATTAATGCACGGTAATTATTTGTGAATATGGCTGTCTCCTCCCTGGGCGATGAGTCTGTCTGGAGCAGGGGACATTTCTCCTTCTTTAATTCCATCACTGTCTGATGTGGTGCTCCATAAATACTGATTGATGAGTCCAGGGATGAATGGGGCTTTCAGATGTTAGGATGAGCCTGAAAAATGGGATTCTCAGTCCCCTTTAATGATTTGCCACGGATGAGCATTGGAGTCCAGAGTTGTGAAGGCAGTTCCCCATATTAGGAATTCTTCAATTAGGAATTCTCTAAAAATTCCTTTCTTTGTAATAAGCATTTGATGTGATATGTAAGGTTGATGTTAGATTTATAGTCAGACTTTTTTTGTATTTGGTTGCATATAACTGATGATGGTATTGATGATGATGGTGGTGGTGATACAATGTAATACAATATCAGTAGCTGACATTCATGGAGTATTTAATGTGCACTGGGCACTATGGCAACAGCTTTCTATACATAATCTTATTTCCTGCTAACAAGAACACTATGAGTTATAAACTATTGTCCTCGTGTTATTTGTGGGCAAGTGGAGCAGTTTAAGTGACTGGATCCCACAATTAGTGAATAGAATAGTCTAGATGTGAACCTACAGAGCCTGCTTCCAGAGCCGTATACAGGTGTATTAGCATAAAAACAAGGGCCGTGAGAAACAATCAAGAATCCTGTAACTGTCTTGGGCAGTTGTAGGGACTCTGCCCGTGATTTCTTACTCTACTAGAATTGGAAAGGCATTGAGGGTTTTCTATTTCCATACTACCTATAAATGTCCTCCGACCCTCTAAGAGTCCAGAAAGATGTTGACTGCATATCCTGGACCAGTCTTGATCTCCAGACTGAGTGAATCCATTCAGCTGGGATTCTGGTTGTATATCTAGACTTAGAAGAAATTTTGAAGATTAAGTGGCCTTCAGCAAAATGTTGGCCAAAAATCACATGCACCCCAAATTGCTAAATGAAAGAAACACATGGGTTTTCTTTGTGTTTTTTGAATAATTCCAGTGGTGAGTTCAAGCTTCTATTTCCCTGTATTTGTGTGGAGTCCACCAAAATAGCTTTGTACAACCAACAAAAAGTATGAAAAAGCATATGCACCTTGTCACTGATTTGCCAACTGGAAAAACTCTTAGCACACATGTACAACAACAAAAAACAGTGGCTTTGGTCATGACCAGCATTTAAAATGCTAAACACCTTGCTTATTCTAGAGTTCCTCTGTCTTATATTAGTTACTTTTCAGTTTTGCATTTTCTTAGTAACTAGTATTTCAAGCACTGCATTTTTTTCTTCTTAAATAGAAAATATTAAATTACATTCTTTAAAGATATTTTAAATGATGGTCAAATATGCCACATTCTAATGAGGAGGGAATAATGTTGGCTTTATATTGATAATATGAAATTTTTGTGGTTGACTACTAGAAAATTTCTAATGTATTTATTCATCTTGCATTTTTCAATTATTTGAAGTTTGTGGAAGGTTTATGGAATTGTGGAACATGAAGGTCCAAATCTCTTTTTTATAATCATCACCAGAATGCATTTTAAAATGGTAACAAATGGCCTGCATCTACATGTCAATTCTATTTTTCTGGGGTACAGTATACATGAGCTATTACAAACATTTTATCTTTTTTTTCAATTATTAGCTTTTTTTTAGATGACAGAGAATGAGATAAGATTTACTATGTTGTAGTACCATGTTTGATCTCAAATATTTCTCTCCTTTTAATCATAGTAATCTACCTGGATTTAGACAGACTACTGATAAAAGGGAAGATCTGAACGTGACTAGTGGAGCGTAATTGCAGAATTCTAAGGAAACATTTCTATGGTAGGGCATTCTCGGTCTTTTCACAATACACTGTAAAAAAGTACTGAAAACATTTTTAAGGAATGAACCTAATCTTTATCTGATGTAGCTGAAGATCCATCCCTGACTAAACTCTGTCAAAGCCACTTGGTGATGTCAGTCCATGCTGAATAACATGGGCATTTTTACTTATTTGGACAAATACTCAAAATATTTAAAGGCATAAATATTCTAAGACTTCAATAAGTGACAGGGGTCCGACGTGATTCAGGAATGTTGGCACACTGAGTCCATTTAAAATGACCAATCCAGGGGCCCCTGGGTGGCTTAGTTGGTTAGGCCTCAGACTTTGGCTCAGGTCAGATCTCACATTCGTGGGTTCGAGCCCCGCGTCAGGCTCTGTGCTGACAGCAAACTCAGAGCCTGGAGCTTGCTTCAGATTCTGTGTCTCCTTCTCTCTCTGCCCCTCCCCCTCTCATGCTCTGTCTCTCTCTGTATCAAAAATAAGTAAAACATTTTAAAAAATAAATTAAAAAAAATAAATGACCAATCCATAGTACTTTACATTAGAGAACACTTTAGATAAGTAAACTTATATTTTTTTGTAGAAAAGCTAACTGAGACTCAAAAAGGTTAAATGATCTACAAAGCATAGTAGCAGGTAGCAAGTAGCAAGCAAATTTCCATATCTCCAGAATTCAACTGTGACTCTAATATTTTAGATTTCAGGTTATATAAGGATCATATCTATCTTTTTCTGTAAAATAGCTATATTGGGACCAACTTTGGAATAAGACTGATACAGTTTTAATTGAGGAAGGCTTCCATCCATTAATCCAAAAGTAAATAGATAGTAAATGCTACAATAATCAAGTAGGGGTTAATTAGCCCCAACTTATGGTTTGGACAATATGATACTCAATTATGGTAATTGGAGTGGCTTACATAAAGGGGAAAAAGTCAGTGGAAGACAGTGCCTATAGGAAATTGCAGAGGGGCACCTTGGTGGCTCAGTTGGTTAAGCATCTGACTTCCTTTCAGGTTATGATCTTACAGTTTGTGAGTCTATGCTGATAGCTCAGAGCCTAGAGCCTGCTTCAGATTATGTGTCTCCCTCTCTACCCCTCCCCTGCTCATGTCTCTCTCTCTCTCTCTCTCTCAGTTAAACATCAAAATTTTTATTAAAAAAAGGAAATTACAGAACACTACAAAATAAGTAGAGAAAGGCCCTTGTTACCACTAGAAAATACAAATCATACTTTCAGCCATAGCAGTGTCTGAGCATAGCATGGCAGGCTATCAAAATGTTCTTAATTCTCCATACATTCCCATATCCACACAGTTTACAATGTGACTTTGCAGTTTCTTTCATCACGAGAGGGTCTCTTTTCCCCCATGCCTTGAATCTGGACTCATCTTGCAACTTGTTTTCACCAGTAGGATGTGGTCAAACCGACAATGTGCCGTATTTGGACATTCAACTGACCTTCTCTGTGTTTCTTTTCTCTTGGGACCCTTCCCATCTGCCATGAGAATAAGTTTGTGCTATTCTCTCAAATGATGAGAGACTTTTGGCTGAGTATCACTTGGCGACCAAGTAATGCTTCGTGAGACATGTAAGTGAAACCATCTTAGACCAGCCATCTCCCATTTGGTCCACCAACTGATTGCAGATGCACAAGCAATCCAGATGAGAGTGGTCAAATCTGGCCCGCATCAGAACTTCCCATCTGGTCTGTAGACCTTTAAGCAATAATAGATGCTTGTTGTTTTAGGTCACTGAGCTTTGGCGTGATAATAGATAATTGATATGAATAGTTAAACATTAAAAGCATGACAAAAGTCTGAGTAAGACTCGGAAATTCTACAAACCACATACACTATTCAATTTGATTCAGATATGGACAAGGCGATTCTTGTTTTCAGCTGTTACTTGGGTTGCTCCAGTGATTTGGGATAACCAGGTAATTATCCTTTCCTAAAATTCGTATAAAATACTAGTTATGATGGGGCTTAGATGTCACTTAGTCCAACTATGAACTTTATAGGAAAGAAATAAAGACCAGTTGAGCTAAAGGATGAGGTTACATTTGCTGCTTCTGTTACCAACAGAGCTGGAGCTTAATATTTTTGCTTCTTAACGTGGGATGCCTTGATTCTGCACTGAAGGAGACATGCATAAAGAAAACAGATATCATGTAAATATTATATTTTGTGGAGTTCATAGCTATAGTTCATTGCCACTTTATCTTTCTGAAAAAAAATGCAATGTCTTCCATGCTGATAATCACATTCACCTGCTACTGATAGCCAAGTGTCTTCAGTCTTGGTGTGAGGACATCCATTGCACTATGTTTACCCGTATGTATTTCTCAAGTTGAGTGTAGGATCAAACAGTGGTTATTGGATAGAAGTAGCTTAATAATTTTGGTAGAGAAGGAAAAGCGCTTCTATTTAGATCGAGGCCTTATTTACCTTGCCCCTTACATGTTTTACCTTGCGACCTACTCTTTGAGTATGCAATTTCTTGCAGCATTCCAGGACTGCACATGTGTACCGAAGTCTCCACACCATGGCTGTGAAACATAGTTCTGAGCAGTTTCCTACTGGGAGTAAACTGTCATTTTTCACCACATTAAATTTTATGTTTCAAGCGAATGGAAAATGGATTTTATTATTTTCTCTTTCTTTCTCTCTCTCTCAATCGCTCTCTCTCTTTTTTTTTTTTTGCCATGAATGTTTTATGGCTGCAAAAACAGAATTTGTGGTTTCAACTGTTCAGGTTTGATGCAGAAAGCTCTGGAACCTCTTATGTAACCTGATGGCCTGAATAATTATCAAAATATTTTGCTTTCCACCCTTTCTAAGCTTTAGCAACAGAAAAAAAAATAGCGTATGCAACCTTTTGACCACAAAATAATAATAATGAGAAAACCCCTTTTACAAGGCCTGCTCCTACACCTACACTAAAGATGCTGTAATTGGAGGAGGCCGGTGCTCATACAGGTGTGCCTGCGCCCCAGCTCTAACCAGGGACCGCCTTTCGCAAGGAAGGAAACAGAGTCTAGGAGAAAAAAAGCCAGAGCTAAGAGAAAAGAAAATAAAAAGGGGATGGAGACCACAGAGTAGAGGTTCAGAGTCATATGGCCTCTCAAATCCTTCTGAATCCAGAATTCATGTTTTGCTGATCTGAAACAATTATGGGGTACAAAAAGTGTGTGGGTGTGTGCTTCTTTCAGCTCACTCCAAACATTATTTCTCAGTGTCTACTGAGAACCGAATGTCCTCCTAGCTTATTCAATGTAGTGTCACCCCAATGTACCTTTAGATAGAGCTGGGCCTCACTTTATGAAATCTGAGCTCTAGGACACTATACTGGTAAACCAAACTCTTTGAATGAATTATATAATTATGTATACATGTTCCTGTGTATACTATATATAAATTATAGTATATATAATATGTAAGTATAAATGTATAACTATTTTCTTTTTTAACTTCAGAATATTTTAAACTCCATTTATTTAAAATTTGTTTTATTTTTATTTATTTAAAGTTTATTTATTTATTTTGAGAAAGAGAGAGAGAGATGTGCACAAGCAGGTCAGAGAGGGAGTGGGAGAGAGACAGAATACCAAGTAGGCTCCATGCCATCAGTACAGAGCCCAATATGGGGGCTTGAACTCACGAACTGTGAGATGATGACCCGAGCTGAGATCAAGAGTTGGATGCCCAACCAACTGCACCACCCAGGCACTCCTAAGATTGGTTTAAATGAGCAGTCCTTGTTAATATGTGTTTTTGATGTTTCTTTGCAGTAACCTCTCTTCACGACGTTAAAGATTCACATACACCAACATACATATGAACTCTAAACGGTCCCGTGGTAACGTAAATATTGCTCCCCCATTTCACACTCTCCAAGAGGAACGAAAAATTGTCACTTTTTTCCATTTCAATTTGGATATTTTCCCCCTTGGTTACATTCACAAATGCCTTTTTTTTTTTAGCACTGTATACACCAGAGGGGAAGAAAAGTTTATTTTACTTCTACCCAGAAAACACTTCTCATTTGCCATTAATTTCCCCACCGTGTTACATGTCTCGTGTGTGTGCTAAGTGTAAAAGCCATTTGCAAATGCGTTTGCCACATTTATCAGCGGAGAATGAAGTCTATGAGAGCGGGGACACTGTCCTATGCGGAGGCTTCAGTGTCGCTACCATGCTGTCGAAACTCAGGAACTGCTGAATGGCTGAATTAACCCGCCAAGCTCTACTTCTAATAAATGTCATGCAATTCGCAGATACTAGTTCGCTTTTCTGACTTGGAGATTGAGGGGCGAGAGTGAAGCACTTGCCTTTAAAACTATCAGATATCATGGCGACACTGAGTTTCAGTCGTAGTGATGGCACCAAATTTTAATTCAGAAGATCTTATTACAAGTTATTCAAAGTCTCGAAGCCTGTTTTCTGATGAAGTGGGTACTTCATGGAGTGACAGTTTATAAAGATGCTGTAAGGGAAACAGCTATATAGGATTTGGAATATAACGTATATAATATTATTATGGAAATCATAGAAATGCATGAAATTTGACCAAAACACATTCCTAAAAAGGACAAATTGAAGAACATAAATGATATTAGAACTGATAATCACTACCAATGATTTTATTAATTATCACCCAAGACTGTACAAAAGTGGCTCTTTGCAAAATCTCCGTAGGGTTTTAATGGATATGCTAAAGCTTTTGAGTCTGACAGGGTGTGGAATAGCAGCTTCAGGAATTCATGAGACACTTAAACTTGACCAAGTTGATATCTCCATACTTCCATTTTCCTACCTTCAAAGGGATGGGAGTTCACCCTTGTGGAATTCATGAACATACGGAGGGACAGTGTTCATGGGGTAGCGTGATTTTAAATTGTAGGATTTGGATCACCTGGGTTCATATTCATGTTCACCAGTCAGGTGAACATGAGCGAGTTACCAACTTCTCAGTGCCTCAGTTTACTTAGGGCAGTTTTGAGGGGATTGAGTTAATACAAAAATATTTAGCATCTCCTTTAACAGTATAGACTACATAAATTTTAGTCACTGATATTATTATAGCTATCATGATCACTGAGTAAATGGAAGTTATTGTAATACTTTTACTAAGCCATTTAGAGGAGGCCATTTCATTTGGAGAAGATGAATACTGATTATTTGTTTTTAAAGAGATGTTATGTCATATTTAGAAAAGAATTCCATGAGGGAAATGATTTATTTTCATGGAAGTTTCCAGAAGAGAAGACTCTTTCAATGGTGGGTCATGCTCTAGTAGATCCAGGGGAGTTTCAAGAAGGGGGTAGTACATACAAGCAGAGTCTATTTCTTCTTATTGGATTAGCCCCATGTCCATCAAATGTAAATTCTAGTGACTAGCCATCCATGCTGCTTAGTTAATAACAGTCCTTCCGTTGAGCGTGTATTGGGTTTGGAGGCTGATGGAGTTTCCTTTTCAAATCAACTCTTTTGGAAATCCTTCCTAAAGGAACTTTGTTCATATGGCCAGAGAACAATGCAACCAAATAAGCCACCAGCTGGAGTGAAAGAGACGGCAAAGCTAAAAGGCATATCTCATTCTGGGGAAAATTAACCTCCCAATTTTGCTCAGTAATTGATTCCATCTGACTGAGGAGTTTCAGTCTCGACTGTGACTGTCATTTGGATAGCTGGGAAGCAAAAGCCTGTAATTACAGTCAAGCAACCCTGTTATCAGAACCCAGGGAGGCCTTTCGTCTCTTCCTACCCTGGGTGATCACAGGTGAGGCTGGCCAGGAAGGCAGGAAGGACGGAGAGGGGGAAAGTCGGCTGGTGGATCTTTCTCCAGGAGGAAGAGCCCCCAAGGCAATCCCAGTCACAGAGAAAAGGTCCGAGGTCTTTGGGAGCTCTCACGTTTTCATGGAGAAGTGAGAGATTCCTGCTTGCTGCAAATTCTTCTCTCTGGCGAGATGCGTTGTTTGGAGATAGCTAATAAAGCGCTAGGACTGTTAGGATTAACAGGTAGTTGGAAAACCATAACAGTGCTGCCTACAATATGCCATTAGCAGCTGTATAAATAACTATTATGTTCAGACGGGGTCTGTGAACTGACAGTGTAGACACTGAATTTTTACAGAACACATTAAATAAGAAAAGTTAAAAATTGGATTTGTCTTTACCTTCCATATACATGTTAAGTGGATATTGTTGAAACTTCTAAGCCGTGTTGACTATCATGATTAGACTAAGTGTGATATTTACTGCTTTTTGTCAGCATATGTGAAGGGCTTATCTTATAAAATCTTATAAAAGACAGAGATGAGGGCAGGAAAAGCAGAATTAACTGAAAACTGTGTCTAATGGGATAAAGAGGCATGGCTTCCATAGGTTTGTTCTAGAGCCAGTATGCTTTAGTAATGGAACCAGGGTCTTGGACTGATAGTTCCAATGTCAAGATTCTAGTACCAGAAAAAAACTGACAAACTCCGAAGATGTTTGAAAGAGGATTGGCACTATTTTTTATACACCTACAAGTAACCCTAAAGAAATTAAAACAATGGCCTCATCAACTTCATGCAACTATTAAGTCATAACAGGCCTCACTGAAGATACATTACTGCTGTGAAGAGATGGGCTGTGTTGGCAGATGAAATCCTAGTGGCTAGAGAAGAATAACTCTTAAATTATTAACTTAATTGCCAATACAGATACATCATTTCCATTATTGTTAACAATGGTTATGCCTAATATTTGTATGCTATTATGCAGTTCACAGGACACATATGTCACTGGCATAGTTTAAAGAGACTGGATTGAAATTGAAGGCTATGGTCAGATTGATTCAACTAAAATTAACTTATTAATTACCTACCACATGACAAGTACGTCTGGTGATCCAAAGTCTTCACAAATAGCAAAAGTTTGCAAGAATATATAAATTGATAGTTTGAGCGTGCTCCGAGAGAACGCTGTGATGAAGAAAAAGGTTTATGGTCATGGAGAAAAGAGAACTTAAGCCCTATGTTAAGACAATCCCAATTCTGGTCTACTGAATATCAATTATATAAGGAATTATCTTTCACATAAATACAGTTCCAAAAAAAATACAGTTCCAAATCTTTTTTTTTTTTAACTATGGTCATTAGTGTATGATGAATAAACTTATGGGGAGGAGATAGTGAAACATTTTAATTAATTTTTCCCAGGTAGACACTTGAGAAAATATGATACTTAGACTCCTCCATACCATCTCTTTAGGAAAATACAAAACTCGTGTCAAGGTTTAAAAAAATGAAATAATATTGAGGCACCTGGGTTAAGCACCTGACTTCAGCTCAGGTCAGGATCTCATGGTTTGTGAGTTCGAGCCCCATGTTAAGCTCTGTGCTGACAGCTCAGAGCCTGGAGCCTGCTTCAGATTCTGTGTGTGTATGTGTGTGTGTGTGTGTCTCTCTCTCTCTGCCTCCCTCCGCCCCCTCACACTCTGTTTCTGTCTCTCTCTCTCTAAAATAAATAAACATTAAATATTTTTTAATGAAATAGCAAAATAGAGGCCTTTACATTCTTTCTTAGTAAAATAAGAAAATTGCTATTAATCTTAAATTTGGGAAGAGTAAACACAATGTATGTCTTATATCAAAACTAAAAGTAAAGGTAATGTGTGGTAATGTGTGTGTTAGCTACTATGAACCAACACAAATACCTCTGGTATTAATCTAATTTCTTTTCATGCTCAATATACACATATGTTTGGAAAAAGAAAGAGGAAAACAAAGGAAGAGGAAGATAATGGCATTTACAACGTGCAGCATTGCCATACATGTTAAGTGGGAACACATACGGTTTGGGCCAAAGACCTAGGAAACCCTATCATTTCCTACTTCTTTTTTCGCTGCACGGCTACATGTTGTAAGAATAGACTGTACTTGATATTTAACCAATCCAGGACGCTGTTAGGCTGAAACCAACTGTTGCCATTACGAACCATGTTGAATATATTAACCTGCTCCCGTTTCCAGGACTTTCTCATGACTGCTGTGTTATCTTCTGAAGAGAAGGGCTGTTGGCCATTGAAGAGGGCCCAGGTAAACAGCCTAGATGGCTATTTTCCAGTTTACCAAAGGGACTTGGAAGGGAAAGTCAGGCAGAAAGCGCGCGGAGTGGACACTAGGGCAATCTAATTACTGAGGTCAGGCAGCACATTGCTGGGACCCCTGGAAGGCTGAGTGGCTGGAGTATGGAAAAATCCCAATTAGATGATTAATTTAGGTTCTGGGTGTGCTTTTTGCCTATGGCCATGGAGTTCAGGAAAAGAAACAATTACCTCTCAAATTGCCATGCTGGACCGATTAATTTTTAATTGAGTCTTGTTAAAGGCATGGAAAATTGTGACATATATAACCTGGAGAAATAGTCCTGAGCCAGTGGGGGCCACTCTTCTCCCCGCAGGAATCCACGGATTTAACCAGAAAGGAAAGTGATTCAGATAGAGCCTGGAGGCAGGGGTTGGCAGTGTGGAGAGGATTTGGCTACCTTGGAGAGAAATCTGTCCTTCAAAGTAGTGTTCAAAGCACAACTGGTTTTCCTGCCGTCCCTCTGTAGCCAGGCTCCCCGATTGGGCCTTGCCATACATTGAACCCTTTTTCAAATTACTTGTCGTCTACAACGATGACAATTCCTTAAATCTCATCATTGTGGAGGATGTTTAGATTAGACTGGACCCTGCTCCTTTATTTTTCTTTAGCTCTGAGTTGTATGAGGAGAAAGAGAGAGAGTGTGTCTTATCCTCAATGAATACTCAAGTTGGAAATTTTTGGTCTAGGTTGAGAAACAAATGGAGTATTGGAGGAACAGAGGGGTAGCATGAGATGACTTTCAGGGCATACAGATTTATACCAGGACGCTGCAAACCAGCAAGGATCTTCACCTGGCATCCTGGAGTATGTGACTTTTGAGGCATTGTGGAGGTCAAACTGTTAGTTAACACGATCTCATCTTCAATCAGCATTCATATGCTAAAGATATTTCACTGGGTCTTTTATAGATGCCAAGCATTCCTGGTTCCTTGGAAATCTCAGGAACTATTCACAGTGTCTGTGAGTAGACTCACTGACAAGCTCAAATAAGCTTGAATTCTTTACCGTGATCTACCGCATATAATTTTATCTAAATCAATTAGGATTATTTCCCTATTAGGCAATTCCCTCTTAAATCTGATTGGTCTCTTTAATTTGGTATCAAGGAGATACTAGGAAGTAAGAAGAGGTATTCTATTTCTTATTTATATATCACCCTTCCAAGCCAGAATCAAGCCGATTGTCCAATAGAAGTTACAGAAGCATGTGAAACAGCCAGAATTTCAAAGATTAGCCCATACAAAATGACTGAAATGTTAACAATTGTGGTAAATTCTTTTAAGAGTATTCACTCCCAGGGCGCCTGGGTGGCTCAGTCGGTTAAGTCTCCACCTTTGGCTCAGGTCATGATCTCACGGTTTGTGAGTTTGAACCCCATGTCAGGCTCTGTGCTGACAACTCAGAGCCTGGAGCCTGCTTCACATTCTGTGTCTCCCTCTTTCTCTGCCCCTCCCCCACTTGTGCTCTGTCTCTCTCTAACATAAATAAAACATTAAAAAATTAAAAAAAATAGAGTACTCACTCCCTTCTCTCACTTCCATGGGGTGGTGTACTTTCCAGGACAGTGATTTGAGACATGCCGTGTGACTCTTCAGCTTCATGATAGGGAGAGTGCACCTCCCCATCCTTCCAGCTGAGCTCAGTCACTGACCTGTGTGGGTTCCTAGAAATCATGCTACGGAAGGATTAATAGAAGTGGCAGGGCTTACTTACACGGTTGGGGTTTGTTCTCCTGTCCCTCTGCCATTGCCATGAGATGATCATGCCCTGGCTAGATGCCTGGTCCACAGAAACTCAGGGAGGAGATCCCGACTGAACCTCCATCTTGGGCTGCTGAATTGAGCTTAGCCTTGAACTCCCAGCCAACCTGCAGATGCATGAGCAAGAGTAAATATTTACCAATATGCATTATTAAGCTTTTGTGGTAGTTTGCGGGAACAGATGACCGATATACTAAAGAAAATAATGTGGGTGGTAGGGGGGTTGCACAAACCACGTTAGCATTCATCTCAGGTTTTGTAGGCAAATAATACTGGTTTTAATCACCTAAAGAGAATATCTGCCTTTGTGTTTTCTTCTGGTCTGCTTGAAGCCAGGGCTTGCCTGGTGTCCTTGGAAAAGTCACTTGGGCCTCTTTGTGTCTGTTTCTCCATTGAAGGAAAAAAAGAGATCACTTGCCACCTACCTTTCCCCAGGGGTCATACATTAACAGTTGAAAAACTCTTTGAGATCTCCCATGAAAGGTGCAATTTAAGCAGAAGCATGCCTATTATTTATTTTTATTATCCATTTTAAAATTGAATACTTAGAGCAAATAGATTTTCCAGCCACCAAAAAGGAAGTCTCTTCTATGCCACAACATATTATGTATTGGGCACTCTCCAACTATAGACTATATTTCCCATTTATAGCACTAATTTAGATGTTTATGGGTCTGTAAATGTATTCCATTTCTCCTGGGGCTTCTGAATACCTATAAGAGTCTAATATTTTGGAACACTAAATGATTCTTTGGGCAAAGTATAAAATAGGGGAACAAGAAAGGCAGGGAAAAGATTACATAACAAGGGAGACACTTTTTAAAAAAATAAAATAAATTTAAACTCTCAGAATTACTCTGCAGTGTAGTCCAATTTGTGATTACTTTCTCTCCCTCATGTTACAAATTATCACTTTTAAATTGAGCCTCTACTGAGTGTTCAACACAAAACTATTTGCAGAAGAGAATATAACCGTGCTAATAGCACACTCTGGTACCAGCCTTCCCTCTGTGCCAGGCACTGTGCTGGGTGTCTTCGAATGGGTATCCCATGTATTACGTTCCACAACCTAATCAAAGATGCACTGTCATGGTCCTCATAGTAGACAGGACAAGCGGATAAATCACTTGCCCAAGATCCCACAGAGGTGGGATCATGGGCTGAATCTAGGTTCTTTTATGAAGCGAGTCCAAGCTCCTCACCATTATGCGGTTCTTGTTTATAACTTTCAAGGGTAATGAGACCAGTGTAAAAAGAGCTTAAAATATTTTTGCATCCATAATGAAAATCCTTGTGATGCCCTCAGTGTGTCTGCAGGGAAAGAGCTGGTATGTGAGGATATGGATGTCAAAGCCTGGAGTGACGTTTCCAGTGTGTCTACAGCTTTTGTTTATTTTTGCAATGCAAGTTCCAATACTGACGTAGATAACCAAGTTTTCAGTCAAAACACGAATTAAATAGCCCTTTCCTGATGGGCTATGTGGAATTTTCTATGCAATAGAATGGTTACTTAACTATGGTTCTCATTCATAAAGGCTTGACTTTTGTCATTTCAAAGATAGCATTAAGAAGACTAGTTGGATGAACAAACATACATGAACACAAAGTCTGGAATCAGAGGAAGAACCACAGATTAGGGACTCTTTCTAGCTTGGGATTGCTGCATGGCGCCCTGGTCCATGTCAAGCTGTAAACGCCAGTCTCTTTTTAGGAATCGGAAAACTCAAATGGCATTTCCCAAAGCACCTCCATGTTGGTGAAATCCCCATGTGGAGGAGTAATATTTTCGTCACTCTCATCTACCTTATAAAACTTTAGACTTGCCTGGAGAAGAGGTTGCTCCTAGTCACTGAGGTTCCAACATAGTCATGAATGATTCTCAACTTGGCTCCCTTAACAATATGCCCTGGGGGCTCATGCCAGTGTTAACTACTCCTCTAGCTTTCAGGGACTGGGCTGAAGCCAAGAGGCTCTGGCTTCCTAGTGGGGTGTGAAATTCCAGCTTTGTCAGTAGCTAGATTGGTATGTACCATGTCACCTTGAAAAGGGGAAAATCATTTTGAGGAGACATTTTAAACTCTCCCATTAATCAGCCACGTATCAGTTACCGCCTCTACACAATGATATAGAAAGAAATAGGGGCCTCTACCCCTCCCTCATGTTGGTCTTAACATTCAAGGCAGTCAAAGCAGGACAAGCCGTGCCCTGACTCGGGTGTGCAGAGCGGCCTGAGAGGGTGGGCGGGGCTGGGACTGGCTCTGTCCTTGATCTGAATCCTGCGCCGGCCACTTTCTACCTATGTGATTTGGGGCAAATTATTCAACTTCTCAAGATTCAGTTTCCTAGTTATGTAACCTGAGCATAATACCTAAGTCTGCTTTTTGTGGTGGATACAGTTATTGATCACACAGGAAGTAGACAATATACTCTACCTACCTACCTACCTACCTACCTACCTACCTAGTCATCTACCATCTACATACTGTGCTCAGCAACCTTTTATCAAAAGAAGTGCTTGAAGAGGGTTGTAGTTAAACTGAGAGAGAGAAATATACAACTGATGAAGTTGCTCAACCCATCACAAGCATCTCCATGTTTATCAGTTCTTCCAAACACTATTTTAACAGAGTTCTGTATAAGGCAAAATATCTGTTGAGAGTCTCGAGAATTTTTTTCCTTTAATGGCTATTATTCTCTCATCTCCTTTTGCTAGCTGGATCTTAACTGGAGGAAGAAAATTTTAAATCATTCAATGACCCACTCCATGCAAGAACTCTCCCTGTATTGCTCCTGGCAAGTTGTGATCCAGCCTTCGCTGAACCTGATGGGGAATTTAAAATCTATCCCGCACGAGAACCTTATGGCCAGCTTCAAGCATTATAAATTCTTCCCTGTGCTAAGTCCGAGTCTCTCATAGTTATCTTCCTTTTAGCTGTCTCTGTTTTGTGCTCTACGGCCACAAAGAGCCAGTTACTTCCCTAAAGAAAATCCAGCATCTCATAGTTGAGGGCTAATGTGGCTCTTAGGAAAGAGGACTTATTTATGTTTCTGTAGAAAATAATAATGGTACTTATCCAGATTTCTTTACCAGACACCTTAGTAAGCTGTGCCTTCCAAGGGCAGACAGCTAAATCTTTTGGTGGGTGCCAGGTTGCACGGGTGCCACTCTGAAAACCACACGCTTCACTAAAGGGGGTGATCTAATGAGTTTATTTCTCTGCCCGGGTTCCAGCGACAGGGCTATTGGAGTGACTTCATTGCAATCAGTATTGCTGACTAATGCCTGTATCAACACCTACCGCCGCCACCGCGGGCACTTCAGTGATTTTACGTTTAGTTTGATTTCTCCAGACAGAACTTTTCCACATCATTGGAACTAATTGAGGTAATGGAGAAATTATTCTGGTGCCAGAACACTCTCACTTTCTTTCGCCCACTTCCCCCCTTGGTATTGAAAGACAACAATGTGCACAGTCTCTCAGTGTTTCTTTACAGCAAGAGGGGGAAGCTTGATCGTGCCACCGTTGCACCGAGCCCGCGCTTGGATAGTTAAGGCTGGAAAACGTATTCTAACCTCCATCTTTCTCTGCTTCCCGAGGCCGCGGCTGCGCGGTCCAACACTGTCTTCATGCCGTGCTTCTGAGCTGCTTCTCGGTGGGGATTTGGGCATTCTTGCTGTGGTTCTCCAGACTGACCACAAGCCATCTTCTCATAGTCACTAAAACAATTAGCAGACAGAAGCAAACATTTATGAGAATGTATTCCACCTTAATTATATGCATTGTCTGCCAGTGTTTATAGCGTCTCAGAGGGAGCTTGGAGGGAAGACGGAGTGGACTGAATGTGGTTTTGATTACAGGGATTTGTATCGAAGGGGGAATGGTGCCTTTTACTGACCCCCCCGTCCCCGGCTTTGTGTCCCTCACTCAAGAAGGCTGAATGAACCATTCCCTAGAGAGCATGGCATACTGCAGAGTCCTGGTATTGCCCCGTGTCAACTGTTAGGGGCTTAGCAAGCATTGGGGGTTGAAGTTTGGTAAACTGCAGTGAGCCTCCCCACTGTCTGGTTTGGATTTAAGGGGCGGTGCCACAGTGTGAGCCGGTAGGGTAGCCTCTCAACGGTTCAGAGGCCTCTCTGCTTGGCACAAGGAATGCTGGTTCAGAGCAGGGGTGGGAGGGCAATGAAAGATGAGTGGGAAGACTTGCGTGTCTATCTGAGATTGGAGGAATGAATCTAATAAATTCAAAATAATAACTACTTTAATAATAACAGCTAGTTTGCATATCATGCCACTTTCCGTTTCTGTCTTTTCTTCTCTCTCCAGTTGCTAGTCTTGCAACCTCTCCCTTATTGATCTGTTCACCCAAATTGGGTAGCAGAAGTGCTGAGATTTGACCAACTGATTGCAAATTTGTCTGTGTTACTACGACTGGTTAGCAACTCTGGTCAGCATTTGGTTAGCAGCGGCTATTTGGGCTCAGAGCTGAAATGGGTGTTTTGCATTACTTGTGGATTTTATTTCTCCACATCCCCTCTGACCCCTTGTGCAAAGTTAATTGAGAGTTGGCCTTTTTCAAATTGACTGCAGGAAATTGACCTTTGTGTTCACGCTATGTTAGGGAAGGCCTGGATGAAGAGCAAATCAAGAGGGAAAAGGGGAATGATCTGGGCTTTCCAGTTGTGCTCTGGCACTTTGTGAACTGATCACAAATTCCCTGGTGCAATCGCGTAGGCCATGGCACCTACAAAATTGTTTCCCTGTAAAATTAAACCATAAATCAGAAATTCCCATTTTAATTTACGCCATACTCTGATGGCTCAAAAATTTAACAGTCTAAAAGTCCCTTTTAAATTAATGTCTACTATATTTGTTCTGCTTTAGATGAAGCCTGTTTTCTCATGTTTAATTACTGGTAGAGACAGCTGCTTGAGGCCACTTACATAGAAATCTAACCCTAGGGACTGTCAGGCAAGCGTATCTGTTCCTCGGGGGAAGAAGGAAGGGCGATTAGAAAAAAAAAAAGCATGCATTTTGACCTTAATAATCCTGGGTTCAAAATTGACTCTGCCATTCATTCTCTGACTTGTTTTAAGAAAAGGATGTAGGGGCGCCTGGGTGGCTCAGTCGGTTAAGCGTCCAGTTTCGGCTCAGGTCATGATCTCATGGTTCGTGGGTTCAAGCCCTGCATCCGGCTTTGTGCTGACAGCTAGGTCAGAGCCTGGAGCCTGCTTCAGATTCTGTGTCTCCCTCTCTCTTTGACCCTCCCCTGGTCTCTCTGTCTCTCAAAAATAAATTAAAAAAATATTAAAAAATTAAAAAAAAAAGAAAAGGATGTAAACCCTTGAATCTTAATGCTTCATCTGTAAAATGATGAAGTTTCAAGAAATAAGAGTGTGTGAGGACTAAATGAGTATTTTAAGAACTCAGCACATAGATGCTTGCTACCTGCACTCTTTTGTTCCATGTCGTACGCCTCTTCTGTGCACTGGGGATCAAGTGGCAAAGGGAATAGACAAAGGCCTGCCCTCCTGAAGATTATCCTCTTTGAGGGCTATTTCCTTACACTTCTAGGGACAATGAAGAATCCTGGTTAAACCAGCAGTGTTTGAAATCCAATAGGAAATGGATTGTTATTTTTAACTAGAAAGCCAGCATGTTAAATGGCCTCCTAAGTCTGACAGCTGGATTAAATAATTCTGGGTCAGAATCTAGATTTCATGGTCTGGTGGTGAGGTTAGGCTGAGCTTGCAGACAGGGTGTCTGATTCGCTGCTTGATCCCAGACAAGTACTCTATATCTATCCGTCTTGATTTGTGTTTGTTTTGTTTGTTTTACCTGTAAAATTGGTATAACGATCCTTTTTCTAACCTCGTAATAATACAAATGTAAAACCAGATAAAATATGTGAAGGCGGCATACAGAAAATATATTCTTAAGTTCATTCTAATTTTATTAGTCAACCAAGGTGTAGAGGCTCTCCATTCCAGCAATTTAATTATATCGACAAATTATTCAAAACAAAACACAACACAGGAGGCAGTCCTGGAGGAGTCTACAAATTTAAATACAGTGACCCAAAGTAGGTCTTGGATGGAGATAGAATGAGCGCTTTCCCATTAAAAGCACTTGTGGAGGGGAGGCAGGGGAAGAGAATCAGCCATAAGGTCTCAGAGAGATCACTAGCCCCATAATGGAGACAGAGGATGCCTTGGAGACATATGGGGAAGCCTAGACCTGGGCTCAAATCTCAGCTCTTCCACTTTCTATTGTGTCAGTGATGGGTAACAAAATGCCCCAACCTAAGTGTCTTGGAGCAACCACCGTTACATACGGGTGAGCTGGGCAGTTCTTCTGATTTTGCCAGTTCACCTGATCTTGGCTGGGTTTACTCAGGAGTCTTGTTGTCAGCTTACAGCTCAGCCAGGGTCATGCTGGTCTAGGATGGCCTTGTTCCCAGGTCTGATGTTTAACAGTTGGTCGGCTGTTGGCTGATGGATGTGGCGGGACACTTTCTCATCATCTAGCATTCTGGTCTGGCCTTACTGGCATGGAGGTAGAGAGAGCAGAGGTGTCCAATGGATCTCAAAGCCCAAGCTCTGAACTATGACCACATCACATCTTCTATATTCTCTCAGCCAAAAAAGTCAGAAGCCTAGCTGAAATTCAAGAGGTGGGGAAAGAGACTCAAATTCTTGGTGAGAGGAGCTTAGAAGTCACATTGCGAAGGCTGTGGGTATAGGGAAGGGTAGATGACTGGGTTTTGTAACCTACCACACTAGTCTGTGCACTTAGACTAGTTCCTTCCTTTTTCTTAGGGTAGCGAGTACCTTACAGGACTGTCGTGAGAATTAGAAACACATGTGAAACCCTAGATATTATGTAAAATCGATGGGTAGATACTACAAATTATTTTCCTCTCTACTTTTGGTTATACGAAACTGACATTTTGGTAATATACATCACTGCAGAACAATTTAAAACACATATGAAATAATACTGATACGGTTTATAATACAAAGTAAAATACATATAAAAATAAAAAAATAATTAAAAAATCACTGAAATCTCATTATCCAGCTCTAAGCACTATAAACATGTAGCAAACATAAAAAGTTCTCATAATTTCCCATTATCCATATTGGCTTGACTAGATCGGTCTTCATTTGACATTGGTAGGTTAGGCTGTCTTTCCCTGTAACTTGCAGCTAACTGCAGTGTCTAAAACTAGACTCTTTATCTGCCTGTCTACCCCTTTCCTAAGCCATGTCTACCTAGTCACTCACCTACTATCAGCTTCCTCTACTTCTCCATTATTTTGCATGTTGTCTGTTAATGGATCCGCCTTTACCTATACTACAGGTCTATCTGACCCCCCAGGTCCCAATCCCTTTCCCTCTTACCTACTCCGCGGGCTGCTGCCAGGGTAAACTTCAGTCCCGCCCCCCAAATCTTTCAGGTACTTCCAGCCATGCCTGGGGGAAATCCAGACTCCGTAGCGTGAGCAGTAAGACTCCTTGTCGTCTTCACCTACTTCTTTCCAGTCTTACTTTTCAACTTCTAAGCTGTATGTTCTCTCTTTTCACCCCAAACTGTGCAGAGCTTCTGAAACACTGTGATCTTTGCAAATCCTGTGTTTTCTGCTTGAAAGCTCCTTCAGCCTCCTCTTCATAGCCAACTCCCCTCTCGTTAGCTGGATCATCATATTATCTGTTATGCAGGAGCCTCAGTGTGCAAGCCACACAGCTTTCTCTGATATGTGCCAAATCTCCAATAGCACCTCTCACATGGCATTATTGGTTTATATGTGTATTTCTACTACCAGACCCTGCATCTGCTAAGTGGGGGGAAAGAGTCATGATGATTCAGTCACTAGACAAACATTTGCCGAGCACATGGACATGGCCCTTGAGATTGAAAGTAAAATGAATGAGTGAGTGGCTGAACAGTCTGCAGGCCCTCCCATTCAGGATCTCAGGGCTTCTGCCAGAACAGAGGACGGGGGTAAAAATGGGTGGTAGAGGCCACAGAATGGGAGAAGTTCATTGTCCCACATGGATATGATCATCCCTTTTCCTCATAATACCTTTCTGCCCATTGGGGTCTTAGAGAACATGAATTCAGAGCTCAGCCTTGGTCTCAGCAAGAATCACCAAATAGAAAATCAGATCCGAGGAATGGAAAATGTCCCCAGGAAGCCATGTACTCAATGTCACATAGACTCCATTCTGATTAAAGTCTAGGGACTTATCCTAGATGCAAACTGTGAATGAAAATAGGGAATAATTCTGGTAAAGAAACGCTGATGAAAACACTCACCTCCTTTGAAAATGAACAACTTTGAAAGAATAAGTAACACTCAATGCTGCCAAGGCCACTGTCCAGACTATTATTTTATAAACCATTTGGAAGTGTAGATAGTGCACTTTGGCAGTAGGTATTAGTATCTTTAAGTGTTCTATAATTCAACGATTGACATCTGAGATCCTATAATAAAGACTCTGTCTAAAAAGATGAGGACAGAAATGTATGCTCAAATTGATCATTTATGTGAAATTATACAATGGATTTTAGTTATCAACATAGGAATGGAATTTATGACATTTTAGGTAAAAATAGTGTATAAAGTATATATGTATATGTATGATGTATGTACATCTGTATATCTAGACCTATGTATTTATCTATATTGTTATCTATTGAGAGAGAAAAGGAGACAGAAAGAAAAATTAATTTCGTAGCAGTAATGACTTGAGTAATTATATATATATGTATATATGTTCTTGCATAGAGAATATATTATTTGAATGTTAGAAAATAGCCAGTAATTTGTGTAAAAGGCAATTAAAGAAAACTTCATCATTATGTGCAAAACTAATACATTCTGGTTTTTTTCCCACTGAGACGTAGGGACTATAGGACCACACTTATACATTTATTAACGTGTCTACATTTATGCATACGAAGTTGCTAAATGGCCCTTTGGATACACTTTACTTAGGAAAAATAACATTGCTACTACCGCCTTGCGTGGAGAAACTCCAGACAAGCATTTAAAAAAAAAGTATTAGAAACAAACAATATAGTTTTCTTTTAGAAACAAAACCTGTGTTTAGAATCCAAAAGTAATGTAATTGCTCTGGAAACTATTATCGTAAGTAATTCCATGTTGATTAGTTCATGCTCCCATGTCTCCAAGACGTGTAAATTCTAGAAGAAACAAAGGTTTGGACAGGAGTGAAATTAATCTTAGATTCTCAGCCCCATCCATGTCTCTGGGCAAGTCCTGAGCGAGCAGTGACAGAAAATTCCTGACAGCCTCAAACCTCTTTTAAATGTAGACTTTCTTCATGACTTCTGGGTTCCCCCACCCTTATTTTGACTTCCCAATTGTTCCTATTTTGGAACATACTACATTTGGAGGACTTGCCTCTTGGTCAGAATCCATTCTGTTTTCCATTTTCTTAATAATGTGCCTTCCTCCTAAGGCTCATTTGAAACCCTTAGGCTCCACTGGGTCTGAGGAAGGAACTGGGTGCCTGTGAGATGAATCGAGGGAGAGAAAGCAAAGTCCAAGTTGTCTGCATGCCAGCTCCTCCCTGTGGGGCCTCCTGGCCTTGGTGGCCTCCAGATGGAGCTTCCCTTGGTCACCCTTTCATTTCTGAGCGGAGATACAGAACAATGGGATACATGACAAGTGGGGACTGCTGCAGCTTCTTGGGCTCCTGGTGGGGTGTTCCTTCATGGCCCTACTACATACATAAAAATAATGATAGTCGGGGCTCCTGGGGGGCTCAGTTGGCTAGGTTTTTGACTTCAGCTCAGGTCATGATTTTGCAGCTCATGGGTTCAAGCCCCACACTAGGCTCTGTGCTAACAGCTCAGAGCCTGGAGCTTGCTTCGAATTCTGTGTCTCCCTCTCTCTCTGCCCCTCTCTGGCTCACGCTTTGTCTCTCTCTCAAAAATAAACATTAAAAAAATGTTAAAAAATGATAGTCTTCAGTGTATTGCCTGGGATATATGTAGTTCCCAAGTCTGATTCTTACACAGTTAGTTGTCACTTTTTACTTGGGCGGAGCTGGACCCAATGTGACTGCTGAAGACCATATGGAATTTGGAGCCAAGAAGACCTAGGTGGGAGATGTGAACCCTGCCAGTTAGAAGCCAGGGAATTCTGGGGATTCTGTAAAGTAGGAATAAAAATAACCATCTGCTGTGGGGTTCCTGGTTATTCAAGCCAAGGTAGTCTATCTATGCCCAAAGTTCCAGGAGTGGGATGGCAGTGAGGCTGAAATGCTGGAAGATAGACATTGAGTTTCCATAAACCTTCCTCTCCCGACTAAGTGGATGGAGACCTCAGGATACATGTTACCTTTTGATTCTCCTCTTGGTTTCTTTTCCAAAACGGGGTGGCAGCTTCTGGAGAGTTTACAGGCATCAGCTTGGTGGGGTAGAACAGTAGCGGGCTTGTTGAAAAGTTGGTGAGAACACTCTTACTTACCTGGTGTGTCACAGATCTACTAAAATATAAGAAAGATTTCCTAACTTGTGCTTCAGGAGACATTTCCTTCCTCTATTCTTTTTATACGGTGCAGATAGGTGGATCATGATGAATGCCCGAGGTTTGAATTCTTTCTCCTCTTGCTGCAGACTTCTGAATTTCTGTTTCCATAAAAATGTCTGACATGCCTGCTGCTCTGATGAGCCCGCCTCCCAGTCACCAGCTCCCTCTCATCTGACAACCTAATCTGACCTGGAAAAATGATGCGGATGGAGCAGAATGAATTCACTCCTCAGCTTACCAATATTTTATTTCTAAAATTTTTTAAATGTTTATTTTTGTGGGAGAGAGAGAGAGACTGAATGAGCAGGGGAGGGGCAGAGAGAGAGACACGGAGTCTGAAGCAGGTTCAAAGCTCTGAGCTGTCAGCACAGAGCCCGACATGGGGCTTGAACCCACGAACTGTGAGATCATGACCTGAGCTGAAGTTAGACACTTAACTGAATGAGCCACCCAAGTGCCCCAACTTTACCAATGTTTCAAAGGTTCCATGAGAAAAAATACTTAAAGAACTTATGTAACAAAAGTACATAGCAGGATATGATATGAGCATACTCAGCACTCATTAACTTTCATACACTGTATCCTCAACTAAGGTGGCAAAGAACCACACTTATGAGGGGAACACACAATAATAAAACAATGGCTAACATTAAAAAACTTTTCCTAGAGTCCCCTATTTTTTTTTAACATTTATTTATTTTTGAGAGACAGAGAGAGACAGATCATGAGCAGGGGAGGGGCAGAGAGAGGGACATAGAGAATCAGAAGCAGGCTCCAGGCTCTGAGCTGTCAGCACAGAGCCCGAAGCAGAGCTCAAACCCATGAACTGTGAGACCATGACCTAAGCTGAAGCTGAATGCTCAACTGAATGAGCCACCTAGGCGCCCCGAGTCCCCTAATTTTTCATAGTAATTTTTGCTGGTACATACCAGGCATCGGAAGTAGGTATGACCTCCAGGCACATTGCTGTTCTTTGCTTTTTTCCGCCCATAGTAACTTCCCAGTCACACACTATCATCAGCCAGGAGGAGGATATGAGAAGACAGGGTTCTTGGCAAATATATTTACTATTTAGAGAAATGGTTCAAAGTGGGTGTTTTATAGAGAGTGAATCAGCACTATCATCTTTTTCCCTTGTGATCTGGGTTGGAGAACAAACAACAAATCTTATCAATGGAAAGTGCTGGAAGAATCATTAAGCAGCCTTAGTTTTTAATCCTGTGCGTGTGTGTGTGTGTGTGTGTGTGTGTGTGTGTTTCCTTTCCTCTAATTAATTCTGTGCCCTCAGGCAAGTCATCAAGTCTCTGACTCTCTTTTGATGCCATTCTCCACCTTGTGACCAGAGTTAGTCATTTTAACACAGATCTCGTCTGATCAGGTCTTTCTTCTGTTTGAACCCTCTTGGGTCTCTCCTCTGGTCCAGATACTATGTTACTGAAGACCTTCATGTTTTGCCTCTCTCTTCCTCTAGTTTTAGGTCCCATGTATTTCACTCCAGAAAGGTTGAACTGTCTGAGATTACCTCGAGTCAGCAGGCTATTATCACTGCTGAAGATACGGAGGCCAGCTTACTTATTCTCCAGACGTGCTTCAAACGTCTTCTGCCGGGACCTACGTCAGCTCTTACTCTCTATTCCCAAATCCCCGTACTTCCTCCTGAGTAGGATATTCTACTTGTTTATATTCCTAATTTGAGTACATTTCATATCATCCTAGGGCCCATTCATCATGAGCTCTTCCCCTAAGGTCTTTGATTCCTTGGTCAAGATGAAAATCCTGAAAGTCCCAGTCCAGTTAAAATTTTTTCACTCATATTACATTCTCCATATTCCTAATTTGTTACAGTATCAGATATTATCCAAATTTTTCAAGATTTCTCTGCCTTGAGGAGAGTGTCCTTAATCACCTGGACCATCTCCAACCCGTTGGCTGATGCACAAGGACCTCACTTGGGGATGGAGGTGGGGAGGGGCATGGCAGAACCTGAGATCTCATAGGTATGATTTTAGGAAGCAAAAGGTGCTAAGGGAAGGTTCACTTTCCTTTATTCTTTCACTTGGGGTAAAATCATAGGCCTATGCTGACATCGAATCACAATACGCTTTTACCTTATTCAGGTCACCATTTAGCAAGCTAATGATTTCTTGTATTTTTTTCCCCTCTAGACCAGCAATTGATGAACTATGGCCTGTAGGCCAAACATGTCTATTGCCTGGATTTGTACGATTTGTGAATCAGTTTTTACATGTTGAAATAACTGAGGAATAAATGAAAAGAAGAGTGTATTTTTGACATGTGAAAATTATATAAAATTCAAATTTCAGTGCTTATAAGTAAAATTTTATTGAAAGACAATCATACCTGTATGATTATATATTATCTATGACTGCCTTTGCATTAAATGGAAGGTTGAAGAGCTATGACAGAAAGCACATAGTAGAGCCAAAAATATTTACTCTCTGGCTTTGACAGAGTTTTGCTAAAAAGGAAGAAGAAGAAGAAGAGGAAGAGGAAGAGGAAGAGGAAGAGGAAGAGGAAGAAGAAGAAGAAGAAGAAGAAGAAGAAGAAGAAGAAGAAGAAGAAGAAGGAGAAATGTTTGCTGACTTATGCTCTAGAAAGTTCATTGCTTGGGGTCAGGTTTGTGCTGTGCTTAGTTTTATGCTCCCAAAGCTTGGTACATGCTTGGATCATAGTAGGTGCTCAATAAACATTGGATGAACGAATGCATGAATGATGAGAGGTGGCTAAACTATTCTGTAGTCCAATAACCACACCAATTTAAACATTCTACAACTCTAAAAGTACATTGGATTGTCACTACATATGGAGATTTTTTTTTTCTTGCCTGTCGTAGTTTTAAATTTAGGTTCTGATCTCCATGAGCATGATTTTGGAAAGAAAGTCCTAAAAATATGTTTACACCTCTCCGATTATGTATCTTTCTTCTAGTTACTATTTTTTTTTTTTTGCTAGCATGTTGACTTTTTGTTTGATAAGCAAGGTAAATAAGTCAAGATAAATCAGTTTTAGTCTACTAGCAAATGAGAGAAGTTAAGTTATTCAAGATGGTAGGGAATGGGGTGGGAGGGAGGGAGGGAGGGAAGGAGGGGATGGAGTAGCAGATATTTTTCGGATCTGTCACGCTTTTAATAGCTCTGCTGTTATCACTTCAGAACGGCCCACATTTGGGACCATTTACGGCTAATGGACATGTGTTGAGAGGTGTGTGTGGGATGATGCGTCACGCAAAAGTGAAAGCTAAATGTTTGATTTTGCTGGACCAGAAGTTGGACGGAGGGAGAATCTGTGCCAGTTATTTTAAGTGCCTCCACTCATAGCTAACAGGTGTCCTGAGCTCATTTGGGGTGTTTCTATGTATACCGAAATTTTTCCTTTGAAGAGGAGTTCTGCCAAGAATATGAGGTCAAGATAATGCTTTAAATCATGCAGGTTCTATAGGGCCCCGGGCTTGTCCTTAAAAAAAGTCACTATCCTTCCAGCTTTGACAATTAGATGGTCTTCCTCCAAATCCTCAGTCTCATGATGTGGATTCATTTAACTCTCAGAAATAGATTCTCATGTCTCTAACAAGTGTTCGAAGTCGTAAGAATTCCTTATTCTAATTTCTGCTTTCCAATGAAATTATTTATCTGGACATGTTTGTGATTTGACTACATTTTTTAAAATATTTTTAATTTTTTTTTAATTTTAGAGAGAGAGAGTATAAGTTGGGGAGAGGGGTAGATGGAGGGAAAGAGAGAGAGAGAGAGAGAAGAGAGAGAGAACCCCAAGCAGGGGTCCTTGACAAAAGTAGCCCCCTGACTAAATTTGATGAAAATGATTCTTATATCCTTAGCTCAGAACACCACCTAGAGAGTTACAGGAATTTCTCCAAGTTCCTTCCTCTCATACACTGCACTGATAATAAATATTGTTGGCTTACCACTTTTGTGCATATTTTGGGCACCATTCTAAGATCTTTCTGTGTACTAACCCATTTACACCTCTGAATAACTCATTATATAGATGCAGAAACTGAAGCAGAGGTAATTTGCTCAATAGTTCTTCTGAAAGCCTTTAAAAAATGTTTATTTATTTATTTTGAGAGAGAGAGAGAGTGAGAGTGAGAAAGAGACAGTGAGAGCACAATATGCCTGAAGGGGAGTGGCAGAAAGAGAAGGAGAGAGAGAATCCCAAGCAGGCTCCACTCTGTCAGGTGCAGAGCCTGACATAGGACTCAATCTCATAAACCATGAGATCATGACTGGAGCTGAAATCAAGAGTTAGATGCTTAAGGGACTGAGCCACCCTCCTCTAACAGCCTTTTTTATTGTGCACCTGTGTTCCGCCAGGTACTGTTCTAGGCACTTGGGATGCCTTCATAAACTAAATATGCACACCCTCCTGACCTCATGGAATGTATATTCCCCGACCTATGCCATGTAGCAGAGGCAGGCTTAAGACCACTGCAGGGTGATGTCACTCAAAGTAAATTTACATCTTCCCGGCGTCTGACTCTAGCACAGCTCTGTGTTTCGGTTCCCACCCAAGTGCTATGAGGTCCTGGTTCAGTATCATCTGATTGTGACTCTCGTTAGCCTCAGTTGTGGCAACTGTTTTTCTGTCAATGGATCTATCTCCTTTCTATCTTCACAACCAGCATGTCCTTTCTTGGCTAATTACCGTAAGTCATCAGAGGCAGAGAATGAAAGCAAACTACTAAAAATGAATGCAGGTAAGGATAGGGCTGGAGAGGGACACCACGGGCATGCACTCATCCTCCACCTCCTTGACGCTGATCTCACCCTTATGCATTTAAGCCAGTCCAAGGCACCTGCGGGACCCGTGTGGCCTGCACAACAATGGCCCAGGTCCTGTCCAGCTACCCAAGACGGCTCCTTGTAATTCTCCGGTGTGGTCTCCGCAGCGCCAGTCTTTGATCTGGCCTCTGCCCTTCGACTGGGGAGTTTGCCCGTATTGTCAAGGAGCTGTTGCTCACATACCCACAAGAACTCCGGATTCAGAACTGGAGTCACTGAGTGGCAAGAGTACCAGTTTGCCTGTTTTACTGTGGTTCCAGCATAATTCTAAATAGCATCCTTCCCCCCCCCCCTGTACAAATATCCCCTTTTGATAAGATCAAATGATACCATAACCCTAGGTAATACCATCAGGATCTTCAAAATAATATAGGCCACACTTGGAAGTTCCTGGGTCCCCAGCCCTGGATCTAGGCAGCTGCAACTCATCCTGAAAGGCACCTGGAAAAAACGCCCCCTTGGTCATTCTGATTCGCCACTTTTCCACTCAAATAAATAACAGAGCTGAGGCACAACCTCTCTCCCTCTCCCTCATCCCTATGCCGATACAATAAAGCATGTGAGTTTTCAAGATTTTTTCACTTGTATTCTTCCTCTATTTCTTCGCTGAAAATGCCACCATGTGTTGGCATCTCTGTTAAAGATAAAGAATGACAGCGAAGAATGAGAGCAAGGGAGCATGAACTCCACGCACAGTCACTTAGAAGTGTCTGTGAAAGGCTGAGGGTAAAAGCTATTGGAATTGTTACGTAAAATGAGCCTTTTGTTGGGGTCCCTGGCTTGCTCAGTCCCTTAAGCATCTGACTTTAGTTCAGGTCATGATCTCATGGTTCATGAGTTCAAGCCCCACGTTGGGCTCTATGCTGACAGCTCGGAGCCTGGAGCCTGCTTCCGATTGTGTCTCCGTCTCTGCCCCTCTCTCCCCACTGGCTCATGCTCTGTCTCTCTCTCTTTCTCAAAAATAAATAAATATTGAAAAAAATGTTAAAAATGAGTCTTTTGTTTTAGCTGGACATTTCATTTGTGTAGGTGAAACCAATCGATAGGTGCTCATAATTTTCAGGGAAAGGACGTGAAGATCATGAGAGAACAAACAAAAAATGAATACAAGGATGCCTGGGTGGCTCAGTCAGTTGAACGTCAGATTTCAGCTCAGTTCATGATCTTGCAGTTCGTGGGTTTGAGCCCCACATTGGGCTTTGTGCTGACAGCTCAGAGCCTGGAGCCTGCTTCAGATTCTGTCTCCCTCTCTCGGCCCTTCCCGTGCTCATACTCTGGCTCTCCCTCAAAAAACAACATTTAAAAAAATCTTTTAAAAAAGTGAATACAAATTTATATTTCAACAAGAAATTACTTTTAGAGCTTTGTTGGGTCTTATCCGTGTCCAAGGAGATGCCTTTTGGACCCTCTTTATGGTAGCCGGGCCTGAGTTTGTCTCTGCTTAGCCTCTAACTAGCAGTGCAGCTATAAACAAGACACTTAAAAAATTCTCTGAGCTTGAGTCCTCCTCCATTATTTGGTCATTCAGCACACATTTACTGGGACACAGTGATGAGAGATCTGTAACATACTCTAAAGTATTTCTGCATAGGTTTTGATACTGTGTATGTATGTATCAGCTAAACTTACATCCTACATGTAAGAGAGAGAAAGAGAGTGCACAAGCCAACAGGAGAGGGGCAGAGCGGGGAGAGAGAGGTAGAATCTGAAGCAGGCTCTGTGCTCAGCATGGTACCTGATACAGGACTCCATCCCACAACCCTGGGATCATGACCTGAGCTGAAATCAAGAGTTGGACGCTCAACCGACTGAGCCACCCAGGCCGCCCCCATACCGCCATCATTTTAATCAGCGCTCCACATGTAAGGTGTGGTTGCTGGAAATACATCAGGAAAACAAACTGCAGATGTGGATATTCTAAGCACGTTTGTCACAGAGTCTCTGCTGAATGCCAGACTTCACTAATTACCAGTCTGTGTATAAACTGGCAGTTGATTAACCAGCGTAAGGGGACACTGATTTAGAGCATTTGAGGGATGCGATTGGGCTTAAATATTTTAAAGACCTCTGTGCCTTTGTGGTTAGAGGGCATAAGAACCCAGCAAAGGCAACAGCTTTCACATCAGGGTTGACGATGACAGACGCATCGCTAGAAGGTCTTGTGTCCAGTCATTGGCTTTGAGCAAGGGTTCCCAACCTCAGCACCACTGATATTTTGGGCCACATGATTCTAGGTTGTGAGAGCTGTCCTGTGCATTGTAAGATGTCTAGTCACATCCTTGGTTTCTTCTCACTAGATGCCAGTAGAAACCCTCCTTCTTCCCCTTCTGTTTTGTCAACCTCAAAATGTTTCTAGACATTGACAAAGGGACCCTGGGGTGGGGGGGAAATCACCTCAGGTGAGAAAGACTAGAGGATGTAGGGACAGGGGACTAACCATAAGGATAATGGAGTTCTGACAGATAGACATTGTCATGTCTATCTTGTGTAAACCTTTTCTTAGAAAGCAAATTCGGATCTTCTTAAAGGATAGAGCAGTGATGTGTCCTTGAGCTCAAAGAATGGATTCTCTGAGTCTTTTCTGTCCTACTTGCTAACAATTGTGTACATGAATATCTGTGTGTGTCTGTGGGAAGACGGATTTTCGTTAGTAGCTGGCTTGATTATAACTGGTTAGTGAGTTTATGGGGAAAATAAACCTCTTGCACCTTGAACTTCTTGGTGCCTACCATTATCTATCACAAAGAATCCATGCACTGTGACCAAATTGCCTTTGGTCAGTTCCCAGCAGGGGTGCACGGTGCCAAATAACTGATTTGGCTGGTATGCTGACGAAGCTGGTCAAGCTCTTCAACATAAAGATCTAGGCTCCCAGGAATCAGGACAAGGGGATGCACAAACGGAAAGAAGACTCCCGTTCTCACCCTCTTATCCCCTAACACATACCTAACTTGGCTGTAATTTCATCATTTCACTTCCTCGAGATGCTCTGAACCATCTTGGCAATAGTTCTTTCTGTATAAGCCACTTGTTACTGTCTGAGATTCTGAGAAGGAACAGTAGTATATAAACACTTTTTTTTTTTTTAAATTAAAAAGCCCTTAGTTACCATCACACTGCTGGTCTCAAGAAGATACAAGGCTGAGCCTTTGCTGACCATCCCCCGCCCCCCGGCCACCCCCAAGTCTCTTTGGTGGAGATCTGGAATTCATTCACAGCTTCCTACCTAATGGAACCAAATGCAGGCTTATCATAAAAATAAAACGTCCGTCTCTGGTTTTGAAGAACCTCAGGGAATTTACGCAGGCCCCTCAACTAAATTCGAATCGCTCAGTACTTCCTTAGCCCCCCTTCCCTGGAAACCTCTGTGGGAGCTGCTTTTGCAGTCAAATAACGTGGCAAGGCAGTGGGGTCGTGACTTTGAAAGCAGAGAGGCCCCCAGCACTGAGCCTCTTTGCAAACCATTCTCCTTCCCATCAGCTCCACCAGGCGGCTCTGTGCCCAGAGGAGGGCCCCTGTCCCCCCCTGTCCCTGGGGGCTCTGCTGCTCTTTCGAGGGGAAAGTTAATGATTTAATTGTGTCTGTGTGGGATACATAATAAATGAGCCTGAATAATTCAAGACAGGATGTCAGTGAAGAGGACACAGCCAACACCTGGACTGGACAAAGATTTCTTTGGCTGCTTGAGAGAGTGAGGGAGGGATATGCCGTCTTCATTTTACCATATTATGCTCCCAGCTGCAAACAGTCTAAACTACAGGGACAGGCTCTTTCTCTTTTGAGAAGACAACTATGGCTGTCTGGATGTATGTATGTGAGTGTACGTGTGCTTATACGTCCGTGTGGTGTGTGTGTATGTGTGTGTGTTTCTTTGCCAAGACAAATCCTCATGATAAATCTGGCACCTTTAAAAAGATCCTGGTCTTGTATCCCTTTACTTAACTTCAGACGTGGGCCTGAGAAAAATATCAAGCAAGACACAGTTTTATAATAATGATAATAAAATGGACCCCTACCAAGTTCAAAGAGGCTTTTCCACTGGATACTTTTAGACTCAGGGTCTTGGCTGAGGGAGCGTGGGGATCCACTGGAATTTTGCTGCTTTGGGAGAAGATGGGAATAGTAAAAGTCAAGCTTCTGGCTCACCTGAAATAACCCCGCAACTGAAATTATTTAGTGACAGTGCCCAGGCTTTTTTGCAGCCTGGGCGTTACATTTTATTTAAGGAGCTGTAAATTTTATAACTTCTGAGGGTTTATTATTGGTTTTCTTTTGTTAAATCTCAGAAAGTAATAAGATGAAGAACTCAAGTCACTTCTGCTGCATATTTACAGGAATTTTGTAGGAATATCTTGAGGGCTGTCATAGTATTTACTTTAACAGCCAAAAGAGATAATCATTCAGAGGGACCTGTGGTCTCTCTACCATCACCATCGATGCCACTCCCCCAAATTTCAATCTCCAGATTGTTTACCTTAAGACAGTGATTGCTATCATCTTTGTTAGTTGAATGGAAGTCCTGGGCACGCTCCCCAGTAACACGCGCACCCAGAAATATTCGAGTGTACACAATTTCAAGGAGATCACAGACTCTTTGAAGATTCAACCACCCGCCAGTCCTCCAGACCTCTTGATGACTACAGTCTTTATAGAAATGTAATTTGTCCTTGGTGGGAACATGGGGCCATATTTTAAATGCTCATCAACTCACATGATTTGATGAGAGCATGAAGCAGGAAGCGGGAATGATAGGTCGTTGGGTCTGGTAATAAATCCAGACCACGAGACCACTTTGAAAAAAATTATTTGACTTTGGGAAATGCTTAAAAGGCACTTTCAGATCTCTCCAGTGGTGCTCCAAATGCCGGATGAAGGGGAACAATGAGACGGAATAGAAAATGGACGCTGTATGCTCTGGATGGGAAATATTGATCTCCGGAAGCCGGGGTGCTCTTCATCAGCTGCCAGCCTCTCACGTGAGTCAGATTCGGGGCAGACTTCCTCTGCCCCATTTGGGAATATGGTGCAGAATGATTGAGAGCATTGATTTAAAAGCTCCAGGTAGAATACGGGCATCTTGTTCTCCTAGAGAATCACCACACGGCAAACTTCCTGGCACATCGGAGCTTCTGTCCCATGTCAATGAAGAAAATGTGACTACTGTCATTAAGTGAGTTGCCCAGGAGGGGCCTTAGGAAACATTGCATTCCTCTCCCCTAGATGAGCAAACTGAGATACAAGCAGGAGAGGAGGGGGCGCCTTGCCTAGGCCACTTCTGAGTTGGTGGCAAAGCCAAACCACATCTGTCGCCAGACTCATCGGCAATTCCTCATGTTTGTCTCCATTTTGACCATTACCCGGTCAACTTCAATGATTCCAATGCTCCAGCTTTAAATAGGTTCCCGGGATTTAAAAAGAAAAGAAAAGAAAAAAAAACACCACCCAAATCAGGCTAACTTTCCATGACTCACTTTTCCAAAATGTTTTGTATCAATGTATCCTGTACAGGGCAAACCTACGAGTGGTAGCAGAACCACAGCCAAGACTCTCCGAGGGGAGAGCGCGCTGGGGAAACCCTGATACAGGAGAAATGGTTGCAGGGTCTCTTAGTAAATCGTTGTTTGTAAGTTCCACGTTCGAGAGAAAGAAAAATTAAGACTCCACGCAAATCACAGAACAAAAGTTGAGATTCCCAGCAAGGCGAGACCGCGGGGAGTGGGGGAGGTGGGAGGAAGGAAAGGGATTCTTAATGGTATATTGTTTTCTGAGCTCTACCAATTAGCAAACATCTCTTAGAAAAGGAAGAAAGAAAGAGGGAAGGAATTTCGTGCGCTGAAATAGCCCCAGTCAGCTGCAAATGCTCCGGGCTTCTGCTACAAGGCTCTCACCCCCCTCCCGAACGCGGCCATTACATCAGTCCAAGTGCATCCTGGGGGCTATTGTCATGCTGATGAGACTGGATTCTCCCACTGCCTAGGGAGACATTCCCACCACAGACTGGCTCTGGGGTGCATTCAAGCTGTGCTGAATTGCCCTGGAGAATAAAAGATGCAGCCTTAATTAACTACCGCGCTCAGCTCCCAATCACAGCTTGATTGTCGTGCTGGCTGCACTCTCTGCGAAAGAGGAAATGCCAGGGCTCCTTATGCAGACCTGGTGCTGGGAATTAGGGCTCTCCTTAGGGAGCTGCAGTTGGGTTCTGTCTTGTTCTGAAAATAAAATATCCTAGGGTCTCCTATCTCTGGATCCGTGGTGTCCCATTTTCCGGAAAGAAACAAACCTCAGTGTCTGTTGTTATTTCTCTGCTCCTGGGATCCAGTCACTGCTGGAATATACCAGTGAGGGTCTTCCCGGGCGTTTTATAAATCTGGCAGAGCACTCAACTTTATTCTTAGCACTGTCTTTACTTCATTTGAATAGTTTCTAGTGCTGTTGATACTCAGAGCCATGAAAGATCCTGTGTTTTTTTTTTGTTTTTGTTTTTGTTTTGTTTCATTGTTTTCTGTGCTTTATCCCATTAGGTTTGGATGTAGGTCTGTTTCACCAGAAGGTAGGGTGGGAAGTCAATAGTAGTCACACCTTTTCATCCTGAGGCATCTCACCTTTAACCCTTCCTCAAATCACAGTCATTAGAGATTGGCTTGCCTTTTATCATTGAGTTTTTTTTTTAATACTGTAGGAAAAAAAGGGGTGTTCTTTTTTTAAAATTTTTTAAATGTTTTATTTTTGAGGGAGAGAGAGAGACAGACAGACAGACAGACAGCATGAGCAGGGGAGGGTCAGAGAGAGAGGGAGACACAGAATCTGAAACAGGCTCCAGGCTCTGAGCTGTCAGCACAGAGCCCGAGGCGGGGCTTGAACCCACAAACCTTGAGATCACAACCTAAGCCGTGAGGCTCACCCAACTGAGCCACCCAGGCGCCCCTAAAAAAGGGGTGTTCTTAATGGTGCACCAGACAAAACTGAGTTCAGAAGTTTTAAAAGTGCTGCAATTGGCGGAATTGATAATCTCCAAATTCTGTGGCAGGTTGCGACTGAATAAGCAACAGGGCCAGGAGAGGGATTCCCATTTTCCTGGGGGCCCAGGAAGTGTGTTGAATTAGGCAGGAGGACAGTGACTAGGAATGATGTAGAAAATGCTGGGATTCGAAGCCAATGGCCAAGAAAGAATTCTTGAGACCTCTTTGGTGCAAAAAGGCGGTTTTATTAAAGCATGGGGACAGGACCCAGTGGCAGAAAGAGCTGCACTGGGTTGCGAGGGGTCACCGATCATATACCTCCAGGTTGGGAGGGGGGTTAGGGACAGCGTAAGTCTCCAAGGAATTTTGGGAGCAAGGTTTCCAGGACCTTGAGGGGCTGGCTGTTGCTAGGAAAAGATAATTTATTACTGTTTAGTAGAACTGAGTCCTGAGACCCTTCGGATGTGTATCAGTGGGCCATAAGCTTGGAGGATGACTGCCAACGTATATCGTGGGGAGGTAGAGATAAAGGAAGTTTCCGAAGGAGTTTTTATATGTTCAAGTAGACTTACAGGATCCTGGGGGTTTGGGCTAAGACAGCCTTTTGGCCTTAGCAACATGTTGTCATCCGGGCATCTGAGCGCCTTGAGCGATGTCACTGACTGTCTCAAGGACTTGTCAATGGGCTCTAAGTTGTGAGGAAATTTAATATTTTTTCTTCTGTCTTTGTTTCCCACATCAGGAAGGGTCAGCAGGGTTTGAGGGCCTGCCTGTGGTCTCTTACTTCTTTTCCTTCCTGGTCGCCTCTCAAATCCAGTATCTTAAAACCTCCCTCCATTATTTCTCACTCTTCAGTAAAATCACAGAGAGCCTTGGAAGTCTGGGAATAGATCATTTGCTTGGGAATGTTTTCTTTATAGCATAATTTCAGCGATCAGGTGAAGTTTTTAGGAGATCAGAGATCATCATTTTTTTGCTACTTACTATCATTCTAGATCAATAGATTTACGAGGTCTGTGTCAAGGGGCCATTTTTTGGGGGGTATTCAGGCTACTACAGGACATGCTTCTTATCCAGTATGTGTCCCACCTGGTCATTTAGCCTGCAAGATGTTCCTTGGTTATGGTCAAATAAGAGAAATCCTATGTTCCCCACTCAGAGCTTTTTAAAAAAAAATATTTTCTTTATTTATTTTTGGGAGGGAGAGGAGGGGAAGAGAGAGAGGGAGACAGAGGGGACAGCTCTGCTGAGCTGACAGCAGAGAGCCGGATGCGGGGCTCGAACTCACGAACCGTGAGATCATGACCTGAGTTAGTCAGATGCTTAACTGACTGAGCCCCCCAGGTACCTCATTCAGGGCTTATTTAAAATTTTTTTAATGTTTATTTCTGAGAGCGAGAGAGAGAGAGAGAGAGAGAGAGAGAGAGAGAGAATGCACATGCAAGTGAGGGAGGGGCAGAGTCTGAAGCAGATTCCAGGCTCTGAGCTGACAGCAGAGAGCCGGATGCGGGGCTCGAACTCACGAACCGTGAGATCGTGACCTGAGCTGAAGTCGGACGCTTGAGCCCCCCAGGCGCCCCAGGACCTATTGGTAAGTAACAAAATGTTAACAAACTCCCCAGCATTAAATAATTGCCAGTATAATGGACCACTGCATATTTAAAAATGGTATACGATTAAACCAAGACTTTAAGAAGTCCTGGGTATAATGGAGCTCAGGCTGCCACCCCAGTTTACCTGAACATTTTCTTTCTTAAACTAGTTCCTTTGTTTCTATGCAGTTGAGTGTTTCTCTGTAGCCATTAAATATAAAGAACCGGATAGAAAGTGTATTGAAGTGAAAAAAGTCAAGTACGGCAGAGATAAACTTCAGACCCAGACACACCAACGTAAACCGAATTTTACGTACTTAAAATAGCACCCCGAAGTGACTTCACCACCAGGAAGAACGGAATGAAAGGGCAGCTCTATGGCAGAAAGCATGTACGTTGGCATGGAAGAACACACGGCTAGGTCCATGGTTTTGAATTTGTGTTTGTTTTTTGGTTGGCAGCATTTTAAGAAGGGAAATGGTATGTAGAACCCCAGTGTTAGACAGCCGATAAAAGGAAGCTTTTCTAACAGGCCTCAAGGGCCTAAGTCTTGTTCATCTTTGTATCGCGAGCATTTGGAGTAGTGAATATTCTAGGCACTCAATGAATGCCTGATGAACACGTGGATAAGTGAATGAGTGCTATTCCCCAATACGGCAAGTACTGGCCTTATCGTGCTCTGTCCTGATTAGATACGCTGTAAGTAAAGCCTTGGTTGTTCTGTCTTTTTAGGTGTCTTTTAGGGGCGGCCGGAGGGGGCCGTTGAGGAAGGAATGAAGAGCAGGGGTGAGGGTTTTCAGGGTGATAAGTTGAGGATGGTATTGCCTTTGTAATGTCCTCCATGGATTCTCCAGAGCTGAATGAAGTCCTTCAAAATTTTCAGAGAAGAAAACAGTTTTCCAACATCCCACCAAATCAATCAATGCAGTTCTAATGCTCTTTTAAAAGCAAAGATTCTTGCAGTGTTGGGTTTATAGTGACTCATCTTTTAATCATAAAATAAAAGAAGCAAATAAATCCCCTAGGGGAGATAGTTTAGTGGTCTAAATCTCAGGTTAGAAATGGAGATTTTCCCTAGAATTGCAAAGTTCAAATGGCAGCCACACTGACTTACCCCTTCATCTTGTTTGCGATAAACTGTGTTTGGTTAGTAATGACACAGTCTTTTGGATAAGACTCTAAATACCCAGGGTTTGTTTGCTTTGTTTAGGACATTATAGAACTCCTGAGGCTTCTTTCCTCCTTCCTTCTAACTTTTCTTTCATTTCTTGATTCCCTTTCTTTCTTTCTTTCTTTGTTTCTTTCTTTCTTTCTCTATTAGAAAAGGGTTTGCTGTAATTTGGCCCCAAATTCTGGTACTTGGCTGAAATGTTGGGAAAATGGAGAACTGGCTTTCTCCTACAGTCTATTAGACACTTAATAAAATACATATGATTAAGAGACCTCTTTCTGCTTCCCAGAGGAGTACTTGAGACTGGGTAAGAAATACAAGTAAAGGAATGGGGTGACACATTTCAAGACGACGCTGTAAAAGTGGGGCTTAGTAGTATGGTCAGCAAAATCGCTCTTAGGACTTTTAAACTGACACTGAGAAACATACAAATATTATGTCCAGTATATTTTCAGATAAAAATGTAATAATACCATCACTTTTGCATATGGGCAAAAGAACTAAATAATGAGTATAGAAGTGGTTATTGGATTATTGGAGATATAAAAGAACTATTTCCTGCTTTAAAAAGGAGATCCAAATCTATAAATAATGACTGTTACATTTCCAAATAAGGTTAATCCAAAAAACACATTAAAAAGAGTAGGGCTTACACATAAATATACACTGATGAAATGTTTGCATTTCAAGGATTTAAAAAAAATCTCTACATATTCAAGTAGAAAACTTAGGTTACATACAAAGGAACCAAAGTAAGTCCTTTCTCCTTAATAATACTTCACATTAAGAGATAATTATGGAATTCAAACATAGTTTGGCATAATAAGAGGCAAGATTCAAAGATTCCAATAATATGCCATGCTGTCATTCATGAGTAAGAGCAACAAAAAGATTTTTCTCAGATGTGAAAATAAAGAAAATATGAATGATTTGTGTACACTTTTGATAAAACTACCTTGATTTACTCTAGAGATATTGGAAGTAAATGAAATTGATGGAAAAAACACATAGATAAGGGCGCCTGGGGGGCTCAGTTGGTTAAACGTCTGACTTTGGCTCAGGTCATGATCTCATGGATCGTGGGTTCAAGCCCTGTTGTCAGTCTCTGTGCTGACAGCTCAGTGCCTGGAGCCTGCTGCAGATTCTATGTCTCCCTCTCTCTCTCTGCCCCTCCCTCACTTGTGCACTCTCTCTTTCAAAAATAAAATAAAAATAAACATTAAAAATTTTTTAATGTTTTAAAAACTACATAAAAATGAAAGGATCTCAGTGAATTCTTATTGAGTGAATTTTATTTAAATATGTATGTGTATGTGTGTGTGTGTTTCTCTCTCTACACACACACACACACACTGATACAAAAGCCAAACTGAGTACTTTTAAAATGTAAATAAATTTTCTCAAAGTTTGGGAAGCGTTGCATGCCTAGGCACATGTCTCTGGGATCTATCAGGGGAAGCTCAGCCTATGACTGAGCACAGCAGGGGGCTATTTGGGCCAATTCTGCCCATTTCTCTTGGCCCTGTGATGCTCCATTGGCTGGCTGAGAAGTTTCAGACCTTCGTAGTAGCCCGAAGCTCTATTTCTAGGCTTCAGAGCTGTATGACAATAATTTCCCCTGCTTTATTTCTCTCCTTTGTCTTTCACTCAATACACCTCTTGCATTTCTAGTTACATCTTGGTGTCTCCTTCCTGGAAGACTGGAATTGACAGTGTTTGTGTGTGTGCTTGTTTGTGAATTGGTAGGTGGAGAATGGGCTCAGACAGTTAAACTAATAACAAATTTTTATTTTGTTTTATTTTATTTTTTTAAACAAAATTCTCTTGAAAATTTTATTAACAGTTAATAACAATAAATCAGTCAGTATTTTCCAGTCTTTATGAAGGTTTTATCTTAAAGATGAAATTTCAAGTCTTCATGTAAAGCAATCAAATATGAATAAACTTTTATAATGAGCTTCTCAAACATCGATTTTTTTCTTGAGATGACAATTGCAATGCTATGATAGTATTATGATCTGTTTTATTCAAATGAACTGTTTTCAAGATTAATGGTTACTACCAAATCATTATTTTTATTACTCTGCTAAGACAAGATAGAAACATGATACTTTAAAATTATTTTCAATTTCCTATGAACTATTCTATAGTAAAAAATTATTTGGTACTAAGTGTTCTTTATGTTCAAATTCTAAAAGTAATCTTTAGTCCCAACTGAACTTAAGATAAAAAAAATTATTGATATTTACATAATAAATATAATTTTAATCACTCAGTTCTTCCTCATCACTGAAATATGTGCTTTTCTTTATCCTTGGGCATCTTGAATCATCTGATGTTGAGGGACCCCCTGAACTGGGTTTCCATTTTTTTTTTGTTCTTCTTCAATTTTGGCTTGCTGGAAAGCTATGGCCTGACTGAGGCTGTCAAGGGCAGGATCCTCCCCTTCATCTTCACTTTCTTCTACTTCTTCAATTTCTTCTTTTGGTTCAGGAATTTTCTTTTTTTTTCTTTTTTTCTTTTTTTCTTTTTTCTTTGGAGGTTCGCGTTCTCCAAGCATATTTTTAGGACAGGCATAACTTAAATGTCCACTTTCCCCACATTCATAACACTTAGATTTATCAAAGTAGTTTCGTCTTCGGATGAACTCAGCTGCTCTTCCATGGTCTATAGCAATGCTTGCTTTTATCACTCTACCAAATAACTTTGTTGTTTATTGCTCTGGTACAGTTTCGTGCAGAGTCTTTATCCAAAAATAAAATAAATGCAACTCCTTTACTCTTCCTGGTATCTTTATCTTTCATTATAGTAACCTTTACAACTTTGCCATATTTGGAAAATATCTGGTATAAGTCATTGTTGGTCAGGGAAAAGGGCAAGTTGGATACATACACTGTGCTTTTGCTTGGGGCCAATCCATCACTCATTTCTTGAGGTGGGGCGGGCCGGGGAGACTAGACCGCGAGGCCTCAACTCAGGTGGGGCTCAAGCCCGACTCTTCCTCGTCCCCTGCTGGGGCCTTGGCATCACGGGTCCGGGGAGGAGTCACACGCCGGAGTGTAGGAAGGTAGCGAGAGCAATGCCTCTTCCTGGGGGTAGCGGGACCCAGGCCCCGGAGGCGGGAATAACAAATTTTTAAAAGAGGGGGGCTAAGATAGGAAGCATGCAACAAAATGACAGAGGTAAGATCCAACAGACTGCATGTAAGACCCACCCATCCAACTACATTATGTTCAGTTTGCTTCTTTGTAGCAGCTGGGAGATGGGAATGAAAACATTCTTATGTTTTAAACTTAGAGCTGTGTGTCTGGGGAATATTTTGGTAAATCTTTCCACCAAGGCTTCAGAATTTTATTTGATCACACTCCCTCACCTCCGGCCTCATCCCCCTGGTACATAGTCTCATTCTAGCTTAGAGAAGCCCTAAAGAAAATCCCTATCAGGCTCTGAATATCAGCTTCCAGTTTGGTCAACTTCTGACCATAGATCAACAACAAAACAGAACAAATCAAAACCATTTCTTTGAATATTTTGTCAGCTTTCAGCCAGGACAAACAGTAAATACTTCTGGCACTATTAACCCCGTGGACACAAGAGGCATCTCCAAAGAGGGTCCAAAAGATATTACCCTCTCAAGATCCAAAGATAACCAAAAGCAAGGAAGGCAATTCTGAGAGTTGGCAATAGTTCATAGGACCCTATCTGCAAAGGAAGTGCAACCCGCATTTCCGTCTGACCATATTCTTGAGGACCCCCAATTTGGCAGGTACCAAACCAAGTTCTCAGGACACAAAAATGGGACAAGCAAGAAGGCGTTTCTCCCAGCTGCCCCTGTGAGGAAAAAGGATCCACTACTGGTGGGTTCTGTAAAAGCAAATTCACAAGTCACATTTAAAGATCTAATTCTTATAAATTTTTTTTCCCGGCTAATCTGAATTTAGGAAAGAAGAGGAAAGGTGAAATTTTACCTCCTCTCTCTCGACCAGGCACCATGGAGATCTGGGAACGCTGACTTTGGCAAGAATCGTCACCCTCTGCCGGCTTCTGTGCTTTCCCAGGATCTCAGGCTGCAGGCTCTGGACTGTCCCAGAAGATTTCATCCTGTCCCCAGAAACTGCAGAGGCAGAAAAAACAGTCCCCCATTTACCCTCTCGAGTTAGCGCTTGGCTCAGACCCCCTTTTCTCTGGGGCACTTCCGGAATGGGTAAGCTTATCCCAGAGGTTCAGAGCTCTCCACTGGGGCCACAGTAAGTCCAGATTAACTTTGTTAAGGTTAAACTTACTTGTGCAGCCTTAAAACACAATTTTATTCACCTGAGGCCTCTCTCTGCCTCCAATCTGACCCTGGATCCTGGTCCCCCGTAAGTCCTGCCCGGGTTCTATGTTGGGCACAGTCTGACCCCAGATCTAGTGCCGTCTCTACTTGGGACCCCATGTGAGGTCGTACCTGTCCCATGTGGGACTCACTCTGAGGCGGTTCCCAGGGTGAGGCTGGACCCAGAGTGAGGTGGGTCCCATTGGAGGCAGGACCCAGGGGGACGTGAGACCCGGCGTGAGGTGGGACCCAGTTGGAGGTGGGACCCAGTTGGAGGTAGGACCCGGCCTGATGTGGGACCGGTGTGAGGTAGGAACCGCTCTGACGTCGGACCCGGTCTGACGTCGAACCCTGTCTGACGTCGGACCCGGCTGACATCGACTCGCTCTGACGTCGGCCCTGTCAGACTCCAGTCTGAGGCCGACCCCGCAGCTTCCAGACCCAGCCTGGAAAAAAGAAATGCTCACGCGAAGCCTGAAAACTCAGGAGGGGAATGCCTGCGACGCTGGGCTCCTGAGAGGGGGACACTCCTACCTGGAGAGGCGGTGAGAGAGCTGCAGGCTCCCGACGACCGGGTACCACCGGGGCGTGTGTGCGCATGCGTGTGCGTGGGGCTGCTCCACGCCCCTCTTCTGACCCGGAACTGATACGAGGTAAACGGAGGCCCAGTAAATGTCTGAAGCTTATTTCTAAGCAAAACCCGCAGGGGGTGGGCCACGCGCGATCTGGCGGACAGAGGGCTCCCCCCCCCCCCCAGGAACTGGAGGGGTTCCGAGGGTTTCACTGGCAGGAGGCAGAGGAAGCGGGAAGTTCTCCTCTGGTCATGGGGGTGGGGAGGGCTTGGGGAGGGGACCTTGGGAGCCGGCAGGGCTCCGTGGGGACAGGCTGCCGCCCGGGGAGCTGATCCCGCGGCTCCCCGTTCCCCGGCGTGGGGTTCCGGTTCCGGGCGAGCAGAAGCCCATCAGGCCTCGTGGGGGGCTTCGCAGAACCATTCCCTTTGGGGCCTGTTGTCTGGTTTTCAACAGACCCCGACTCTTAATATAGTAGAACGGCCTTTTTTTTTTCTCTTAGTTTCTTTCTTTCTTTTTTTTTTTTCTTTTTTAAACTTGAGGGCAGGAGGGCAGAGCGGGGAGACAGAGACTCCCAGGCAGGCTCCACGTTTAGCACGGAGCCCGGTCCCAGGCTGGATCCCACCACCCTGGGGTCATGAGCTAAGCCCATGACCTGGGATCCTCACCTGAGTCAGACTCAACCCACTGAGCCATCCAGGTGCCCCTGTAGTGCAAGGGCCATTTAAAATCCGTGCATGCTGCTTTATCTCAGGTGCTTGAAGAGTGGGGGAGAAGACATTTACAGGGAGGTTGCTGCGTCATTTGTCAGAAATGTGACGGCTGCGTTTCCTACAGATGCTGTGTGCTCCTCAGCAGTTGTGTGTGGGCCTCTCTGCTAGTCTCCTTCTTTGACCCTTGAAGAGAAGTGTTTGGGGCTTATGAAGATCCAGGGATTGTAGAACAGGCTGTTTGTAGATAAAATACTAGCGCCAATGAGGGTGAGAGGTCAGAACCCCTAGACCCTTACGTGTCTTTCAGAGGTCTGTTCCTTTTTTTTTTAAGACTGTTCAACATGATCTCCCATCCCCCCTGCCTCTGTCTCCTTGTCTCTGTCTCCACTGTCAGTGCAGCTAGAAGCAAAGGGCCCCAAGGTGACAGGACCATAGGACAGAAGGAGTCCAGACCCGTGAGCCATTTGGGGGAGGGGTGTTCAGGGCCATCAACAGGGGACACTGCATGTGTGAGGGATAAATCTTTGTTGGGCTAAGCCACTGAAGTACAGAGGGTTGTTTATCTTAGAAGCTAGTATTAACTATTCTAACGCAAGTCTCAAGTCTGTGACTCTTTTTGTTGATCCAAATAAAGAAATACACATTTTAAATATTATTCGTTTTCACCCTTTAAATTTTACTTAATTTTTTTAAAGCTTTATTTAGTTTTAAGAGCAAGACAGAGCATGAGTGGGGGAGGGGCACAGAGAGAGGGAGACACAGAATGAGAAGCAGCCCCGAGGCTCTGGGCCATCAGCACAGAGCCCGATGCAGGACTCCGACTCAGAGTGTGAGATCATGACCTGAGCCAAAGTCCATGCTTAACCGACTGAGCCTCCCAGGCGCTTCTACACTTTATCTACAGGAATAGGATGAGTTCCCACCCCCTACCCTCTCCTTAAGAGATATTATTTGGTTCTTTGGATGGATCAACTCTCATTTGATACCACATTTGTTAGATACCATTCTCCTGCAGAATGCCAAGACAGGAACAGATATTGGGATTTGAAAAATTAAGCTTGTTTTACCACAAAAAGCAGTGAGGATCAGATAAGTATGTATTCTTTTTCCCTCGACATATTTTATGTGAATACATTTTAATGGGCAGTCTTAGACCATCCATCACCAAGTATCCAAATAAAATAGAGAAATTTAGTTGGTGGCATAGTGAGATTTTCCCAAGTTGTTCAGTTCTGTACGAAGAAAACTATTTGGAACATTTACTAAATTTTTAAGTTTTCTGTTAACATTTTGGAATAATACAGACAATGCTCTCATTGGTCTCTCAGGTAAGGGCTGAAAATAAAAATATTATGCCACGGAAGTAATTTAGTTTTTACTTTCCCCTTTCTCCAGAAAGAAATAGTGCCTAAAACGTAAAAAGTCAGCATTTGTTGTTATTTGCGAGAAATTACCATTCTTTTCTCTAGGAAAATTGTCCCAGCACTTAACCCCCCACAGAGTGGTCAAAACTAAGAATCGACAAGCTGCAGAATTAGGAGACTATATAAATCGTGGCATTCCGGTCTCTTCTCGTTGATATGAACTCGCTGCGTTACCAACCTGGGTCTCCTGTGGAATTGTAGCTCACGTGGCTGCTTCTGTAGGTTGTCTCTTTACCCTCTGGGTTTTACGTAGAAGTGCTTTCAGCTGTTTCGCTCTGTCTCGGTCCTGGGGCCCAGGGTTGGATTAACGCCTGCACGTGTTGGTAAAGATTTAGCACACTCCCGCATCTCTACATATGATTCCATACCAAACTGGGCTTTGCAAGATGCTTTGGTAGAACTTGGTAAGGAATATATGTTCTTTTAATGAATGAAGGAATAAATTACTATCTCACCACGTTCAGACTTGCTGAGTTCTGTTTAGTTGTGAGGGCAGACGAAAGAGCTAGAGAATACCCAAATGATTGGTGACCAGACGTCAAGTGCGGCCATGTAGGGCTTGCTGATTGCATAATAGCTACTAACTAAATGTAAAGGTCATTTCCCCTTTTGCCATAACGTTATGATCAAAAACACGAACCCGTGCTTTTAAAATAACTCCTTTAGCACCAAGGGGGACAGAAGAAAGAATAAGAAAGTAGAGTCAAAGTTTCACTGCTCTTCCTGCCAATATATACAAACCCACATCCAAAACACATCTCATTTACATGCCTGTTTATTTTGTTTTCATGGCTGTCTGGAAGCTGGGACCTTTCTTTTTCTATAAACTGAGACAAAGATTTATCGAGATAAACTCTGACCCTGCCTAGTTCCCCATACTGTCCTGGTCTTGCCGTCTTCACCTGGGCTAATATTCCAAGGGACGTGGTGGTATAGGTGTAGGTGCATTGCCAGAAATTTAGAAAGCATAGTGAAAAACTTTTTTGTTTCTAAGTTTTGAATTGGCTGTTTTTGCTCTAAGCGTTACAAATTCTTGGTTTTAGGAAGATTCGATGGAGGTGGGAGGAACATAGCTGGAAGCTAAATCATTTCATAGAAACAGAAACTTTAAATTTACAGAGATTTTAGAGAACTAATCATTGGTAGGCTTCTGTTATTACTGTTGTCATTAAAAAGCACTTATTCCGGGACCCCTGGGTGGCTCAGTTAAGTGTCTGACTTCGGCTCAGGTCGTGATCTCGTGGTTTGTGAGTTCAAGCCCCGTGTCAGGCTCTGTGCTGATGCTTGGACCCAGGAGCCTGCTTGAGATTCTGTCTCCCTCTACCCCACCCTCCATTCTCTCTCTCTCTCTCTCCCAAAAAAAATTAATATTAAAAAAAAAAGAAAATTAAAAAAAAGCACTTACTCTGTGTCAGGGATTACTCTATGTGCTTTATACATATTTCCTCCTAATATCAATCCTCTGAGGTAGTGCTATCATTATCCTCCTTGTACATATGAAAAATCTGAGGCTCAGAGAACTTAAGACACTTGTCCAAGGCCACACAGCCTGTAAGTGGAAGAGCCTGGTTTAGTTTCCCACTTGCTCATTCCCCAGATTCCTTTTGTCATGAAATCCTCTCTTTGTAAACTGGGCAACACATTCTTCTGGTTATATAATGAGTACTTGATCAAAATCATTCTTTAATGAGGCTTATTTTCCAGTGTTGGGCTATTATCATCCCATTCCTCAGAACCTACTGGGTAGTAGGCTGGGTCTTCGCAGTAGGGGATTTTGAGACATCGAATCCTCCTAAACCAGGTCCCTATCTGATGGCACACAGTTTTGTCCCCTTGAGTTACTGCTTTCTCTCTCACATTCTGTTGGTTTGAAAGGGATGCATTCACTTACCATCCATTTTAGATCACATTAGGGGCTTATTTTTCTGTTCTCAACTACTCCCTTCCTTTCTTAAGTAAAAATGCTAGAGATTTGAGTGGAAGTTGAAAAGATCCCACGGAGAATAACAACAAGGAGGCCCAGCACTGCCTTACTGAGTGAGAAAAATACTCTGGTGAAAGATTTTATATTTTTCAAGAAGAATAAGAAATCTCCACATAAATCTCTGCAAACTTAGCCTTGAACACAAAGTAGAAAAGAGCTTTGAAAATGGGCTTCAACCCGGGCATAACCAACAACCTGTGCGTGCAGTGATTCATTCTGGAATTGTCCTGCTGAAATGTAAACTCAGCGGCGAGATGGATGCTGCATGCTTTGGGCTTCTTAGCCAGGTCCCATCTACTGTCTGGAAGAAGGAGGCCACGAACTAAGTGATGTGACTTCGTTGTAAAATAAACAGTCCCCAAAGGCTTCCAAATGAAACAGGCTCTTTATTTTCTCTGCCCACAGCTCCCCACGTTGGGCAGAGCCTCCCATTCAAGTAAACAGAACACCTTCTTCCTTTGTGTTGCTTTTAGAGGAGACTGGTCCAGTCTGAACCCGTAAGAGCTGATAACTACTGATCTGTACATTACAAGTTTCTCCTCTGAACTGCATGATCCCTCTTTTATTTAAAGTTTTCTCTGATTCTTTATAGGCCTTTGTGCTTTTCTCTTTGTACTCACTTTTCTATTCTTTTTTTTAAAATTTTTTAATGTTTTACTTATTTTTGAGAGAGAGAGAGAGACACACAGTGTCAGCAGGGGAGGGTCAGAGGAAGGGAGACACAGAATCCAAAGACAGGCTCCAGGCTCTGAGCCGGCTGTCAGCACAGAGCCCGACGCGGGACGAACCCATGAACAGTGAGGTCATGCCCTGAGCCGAACGAATCTGGATGCTTCACCGACTGAGCCGCCCAGGCGCCCCTACTCTTAAGTTTGCTTATTTATTTTGAGAGAGAGAGAGAGTGAGTGAGCGAGCAGAGGAGGGGCAGAGAGAGAGGAAGAGAGAGAGGATATCCTTCTGAAATTGGTGGTTCCTGCCGGGCTTCTGCATCACTCTTCACACGGCTGCTTCCCTCATCGGCCTAGGTCTTGCCTCACCCTCGCCAGCTTTTCCCTGGATCCGTGCCCTCGAGCACGTGTTCCTTCTCTCAGGCTTATCTCACCGCACGCCGCCAGTGGTTTGTGAGCATTTCGTTGATGGAGTCGGGACACTCGTTGGAGAGAGGCAGCTGTGAGTGAGTACACGGAGAGAGAGCGCACACACGAATCAGGGCTGCCGAGGGGACACTCGCCCGTCCCGTCGGGTACTTCGGAAATTGTTTTGTTGAACTGAATGTTCCCTTCCCGACCCCCCGTTATAACTTACAGAAGAGGAAGAACCGCCTTTGCATCTTGTTTCCTGCTTATTTCCTACTTTGCACCATCTCATTGCTTAATGCACAACTGGAGACAAATATAACAACTATTGCATATCACAGAAAATATGCATATGAATACGTAAAAGTATGTGCATACGAAATAAAAAATAATATGTTTATACCCAAGTATGTGACGGCAGAATACAAAATGGTGTGTGTCTATGCTAACTGTCAGGCACTGAGCTAGGTACCGTACACTGAAATGCTGGTTTTCGTACAGGGAGGCATAGGGAAGTCACGTGAAGAGCTGACATTCCGCTTCCAGGCAGATGCTAAATAAACCGTGCGTTTCAGCTACGCACTTTCCAAGAGGGTCCAGGAGTCAATACAGGTCATTATCTGTGTGACTTATAATTACACCAAACAGCAAGAAGAAGAGAGAGCAAAACCAAAACAAAATGTCTCTTTTTGGTAAGGTTAGGGGAGATGTGGAAGAAAAAGTTAAAAAAAAAAAGAGACGAAATGTGTTTGGAGGAAAGTGTGTTTCTGGCCAGGATCTGGTGCTCAGGTTCAACCCATTTGAAATTCTTCACGGAGTTTGGACAAACACGCATGCATCATCTAACACTAACACCGTCGATGTGACTTTTATTTCTGTTTCCAGCTGAGAGAGCCATTACTGGGATCTGCGGGACATTCGATACAGGAGCTGATACCTCTCTCCCTTTGCCTCTGTCTCGAAGGTAAGATAAGTTCACACAGAACTTTTTAAGAAATTCAAACAGTGGCATTTGTGTCAAATAGCTTTTACCTTTGTAGCTTCTGACTCTAGCCGCTTTCAACACATCAGGATTCCGTTCTGCTTTGTCTTTCTAGTTTGTGTTGAAGGTTGTTTGCGCTCTGCTAGGAAGACAAAATATACACCTGAAGCCTGTCTTACTTCCTTTATTACTGTAAACTTATATGTAGTCCGTGCATTAGCACTTTTTTCTGTTTTTTTGGGGGCGGGGTTTCCACTTTATTAAATATATTATGACTTCCCATTATAGCACATCATAACCTGATTGATAGAAACTATGGTCGTTTGGTGCCGAGAACAACCAAATATGGCTCCAAATATCAATCTGGTATAGTCCCAGGACAAGCTCCGCCGGAAACCAAATACATTCAAAGTCATAGCTCTTTTATCCCAGGGCACAGGGGAGGGGGATGGGGAGGGGAGGGGGACCGACTCCCTGCAGGGTCTCATAAGTAAGAATTTGCCTATGGAGGTGTATTTAGAGGGCAGCCTTGGTCATTCCGCATTAGTGTTTCCCGCCTTCTAGGCCACTTGCTAAGTGTTGTATTTCTGCTGCAGAACTGCATGGAGTAGAACATATTAAAGCATCATTTACACAGTTGAGAAATTCCATGATGTCTCCCAAGGATGGGGTATATCTTAGAGTTCAGATTACTTTTTAGCGAATTCTATTTTAATTATAGTTGGAGACTTTATTGCAATTTTGGGATAAAAGACCCAACTTTAAGTCACTAGAGGTTTGTACACTGGAGTTATCACCTACTTTCCAAAACAGCCAGTTATTTTGCTTCCGTTTGATTTTAATCTTTGACATTAAAACTTTGGCATATATGTCATCATAATTTTTTTTTTAAATTTTGCTTGTTTAGCTTTTTGTCAAAGGTAGAACATTCTGGCTTTTTATTTTTTATATATTTTTAAATGTTTATTTTTGAGAGAGAGAGAGTGTGGGAGTGCACGTGTGTTCGTCGGGGAGGGGCAGAGAGGGTGCGGGAGAGGATCTGAAGCAGGCTCTGAGTTGACAGCAGAGAGCCCAATGCAGGGCTCGAACTCACGTGACATGAGCCGAAGTGGGATGTTCAACTGAGCCAGCCAGGTGCCTCTAGATCATTCTAGACTCTTTAAAGATTAGCAAATTAATGTACTTAAAACATAAAGGGGAGACCTTTTGCTATCCTATTTAGTGCTTTGATTTTGTGAACTTTCTTTCAGTTTCTTTGCACAAAGTTACCCAATCCTCCAGGCAAAGTCTTCCAATTATTATTAGTAGTAGCAGTGCCTGTAGTTCCTAGAAATCCACGGTGTCCGCAGTAGTGCAGACATACTTAGATGTTGGTCAATAGCAAATAGTTATACTCCATACAAGTGCGTTGTTATTCCCTAAAGCCACTAACATGAACATTATCATCTGCAAACAAAATAAAACGATGGCAGGTATCAAGGCTTACTGTGTGTTGGAAACTCTTTGGAGAGCTGTGGCCACAGGATGAATAAAGTATAATTCCCAAGCTTGAAAAATTCACAGTCTAGTGGAGAGGCAGACATGAAGAACTATAATTCAATGCAATGTGCTCTACAAATAAGCAAAACTCTGTTAGCACACAGGTGAAGGAGAAACTGAGTTTTCTGAGGATGTTGGGGAGAGTTGCAGGAAAAAAAATCGGGTTAGCCGTTGGAGGATGAGTTGAATTTTCCAGGTAGTCAGGTGAGGCAGGCTTCTCCTGAGAGTGGGAAGAAGTCCCCCAGGGTGTGTTAGGAGGAATGGAAAGTAGTCCATGGACAGTAAACTGAGCAGAGTGCAGGGAAAGTAGGAGATCCCAGCAGGCGCCCATACACCAAAGGACTTACGTCGGATGCAGAGGAGTTTAACTGGTGAGTGACCCCACCAGCTCAGGCACCCTAGGACAGTGAAGAGACACCTGACCTGAGAATCAGGCTACCTGTGTGCCACTCTTGATTCTGCCACTAGCCAGAAAGTATCACTTGAAGAAAGCTCTTTACCTTTCTTGCCTCCAAAATGAGGTGATTTTTGCAGTACAAAACTTCTAATTTATAGATTGGGGCTAATGTTTCATCCAGAGAGACACTGAGTTAGAAAATGAGTTTTGTTTGCTTCCCAAACCAGAGGTATATTTAATTCCTATGCTAGCAGTAGTGCTTTGGCTTATAAATAGAATTGAATTTATATGGTGTAATCAAGCAGGAAACTTGATATATAGGCTGACAATCTACAAATACCCTGAGCAGAATATTATAAATGAAGAATGGGAAATTGCATCCTCCAAAATTGGTAAGAGTAGAAATAATGGCCTGAGACAAAGGATAGGACTATTTTTTTAGACTAGACTTAAAAGTATGTCTAATCTTTGAGAGCATCTGGGCTGTATTGCAGACTCCCCAGAGGGTGTGGGAAGGGCTTCCCCGTGACGCTCAAGGACAGGCCAACGAGCCATTGAAATGTGGAAGAAGAAGGAGGAGTTGAAGTAATAATAAGCAGGCCACGGCAATCCCTTCCAGGCTGGAGAGAGGAACAGTGGGCGTTGAGCTCAGAGTGGATGCTGTCTTACTGGTTTCCAGCCACTCACTGGCGCTCAGCACTGGAGTACCACTCCCAGGGGCATAGAACTCGGGACTCCTTACTGGTGTTTAGCAAAGTGCCATTCCCTGAGCATCCATTTACATCTGCCACCATTATACTCACTTGACACCCTAAGGAAAGTTTTGAGAGAGAGGAAGGGAACTAACCCATGTTGACATGTGTTGAACACTTACTCCTGACTGCAGTCTCATTTAAATCTCAGCAGTCCCTCAAGTGTTACGTAATTATTATAATCTCTCCTCTTTATGTAAGATGAAGAACCTGAAGCACAGAAAGGATAAGTAAAGCTGCCCAAGGGGGGCAGTCAACATTTGAAGCTAGAACCCTCCACTCGAAAGGCCACTCCTTGCTGCAACATCCCAGGATGGTAGTGTCAGCCAGTTCCGTTCAGGTGTGGTTTCTCACTGGGTCGTTGCCTGTGATCTGGTGGAAGGAAGATTTTCCTTAATAAAAATGCTCCATTTGAATCCGTTCCTGCAGGTGGTGGAGACATAGCCTGTAGTCGCTGACACGTGACCAGTGGAAGGCTGTCTGTCCATTATTCTTTCTTTCTTCGGTTAAGGCTCTGAATTGGATCCAGCTGTTCTTTGTTGCAAAGGCCAAAACACCTCAATATCCTCCTCTTTGTTTTCCTGGAAGTTATTGGCTATTGTTAGCCATGCAGGCCAGGTTAGAACCCCTTAAAGAACTAAAATGTTGGTAGCTAGGTACGAGGGAGCAAGCCTTAGAATAGCAGAGATGAGGGTATTTTAAGACTGAGCCTCAGTTCCTGGTCTGGCAAAAGCCATGTGTTGACCCCAGTGGGGAACAGTCTGTAAATAGACCTGAGGAAAGAAGCCAACTGGATTCTTCTCACCCTTTACCTGGAACAAATAATAGTGTAATAATCTTAATACTTCTTATCATGTATCCTGTCACTGTTACCTGCTAAATACTGTGCTAAAAGCTGTTTGTAAGCACTACTGCCATTTTTAGCTCTAACATTTACTGAGCACTTATTAGGCACCATGCCCTTGTACTGAGCATTTAAAATATGGCCATTGGGTAAGGCAAACACTGAGACAGTCCTCATTTCTGAGGCACAGATACTGAATCTTAGGTTTACTTACTTTTCCAATGGACCATAATTAGCTAATGACAGAAATAGGGAACTAGAGTATGTATGTTTACTGAGATTCCCAAAGGACTAGAAATAGGTTACAATTAGAATGAAAAAAAAAAGAGACAGGAAAAGATTGGAATTACTATGATGACTAAGAAATCTGTCACCTTCTTGTACCATATCAGCATTACCCCACTGCCTCTTTTAGCAACTGTTTTCTCTTTTTATCTTCCGGCTTTATAGCCAGAGGGCGCTGACCATTGGATTGGTATAATCTGAACCATGTCTAGAAACGGAATTCCCAACTTTCCTACTTGATAGCAACCCCAGTGAGATGACCAAACATGAGCTTGGTCAGGCAATACCTTTATGGATCAGCTTGTTCAGAATAAGAAACTTACTCACAACTAAACTTGGAACTCAAAAGAGAGTTTCATCCTCCAAATGTCAGATATGATAGAGGGCTGTTGGTGAGTCACTCCCTTGCTCAAGAATAGAGGCATAATTCCCAGTGGAATAATGAGCTTCAGCCCACTGGCGCCCATGGAGCTAACACAGTGGGCAGATGTCCGAACTCCACTGGCCATGTCCCAGATGCAAACAATAGAACACTGGCCAACTTCTCCTAAGGAGAATTTCTGAAGCCATGGTATTGCCTTGGCCCGCCAAAAATGCATTACAAGACCCCGGTTGCCCACAATAGCCTCACTTCATAAAGAAGGGAACGACTGGGGAGGGGAAGTAACCTGAGCTTATATTCTCTGATGGAGTTTGAGGAAAAGTGCTCAGAAATTTTGCCTCTTTGCCCTTTTAGATGATGGATTGCTTCAGTTTTATGAAACGCTGGGGCTAAATCCCTTCAAGGTTGGGTCTCCATGAATATTAATTGGTTCTGAATAAGGAGAGTGCGGCCTTGCTCATTGCCAGTCTGGGGCAGTCATCATCAGTGGTCTTTTCCAGACTCTTTCTTTTAAAGGAGATCTTTTTAGTGGGGGGAAGGAAACTCAGAGAGTTCCATTTGGGAAGGAGTTTTTTTTTTTTTTTTTAAAGCTTTCCATAGTTGTCAGTAATCCTGTTCCTTAAAAACGACATCATGTTAAAGGACTATAATGACATTGGGTTGTGTGAGCAGCTCCTAGTTCATATTCTCTAAAATGGGTGCAGATTACAAAATTCAGGATAAGCACTTTTTTATAGTTCCCAGGATTTTGTGTATTTGCATGTTTACATTATGTAGTACTTTCATAACAGCAGATCTTGTTCTTTAAGGTTAGCAATGAAATAACCTGTGCAAGGGAGATCAGAACGAATGAGTGGCAGAACTTGGACTTTAATCTGGGTCCCCTGATTCCCAGCCCTCTCTGACCTGTCCAGTCCATAGGGGCTACTCCTTGCTTTCTACCACTCATTCATTCCATTAATCAGTCCAGCCCTTGCTATCACAGCTTCTCCATAAACAGAGGAGACTGGGGCCCAGACAAAATGATATTTGTATAATTCCCCTGGAACCAAGGAATAACTTTTGCTTTCTTGGATGTGTTAACTTTGGGCACAAACCATTTGCCCCGGAGGAGTGATTTACCTTTAACTTTAGTGGGGTGGTGGGGGGAAGATGAAATTATCTATCTCCTCAGGCACGTATAGAGGTGAGTTTTCTTCAGTGATAGAACTTAGCCAATCACATGAAGACAGTGAAAAATAAGAAATGCAGATGCATTTGCCTGTGTAGGATCAAACACATAAAAACGTTAAAAATCACATTAAGTCACTTAAGGGAGTTTTTCTCAGAGCCACTGAATATCTATACACAGTTCCCTTGAGACATAATTCTGAAAGCTAAGAAGACTTTTGCTAAATTAGAGGAAAATAAAACAACTCCCCCTCAACTTCCAGAAGATTCCAGCCAGCGCTGAGCCCTAAACCTCTTAGATTTGGATCTGGTTCTAAACTTGGCAAAGAAACATTAGCCCATCCCTACTGGAAAGCTCTCAAGAGAGTCAGTTCCAGCTTTCCAAAAACTCGCGGCCCAAATGTGTTTGGCTCCACATCTGAACCTTTGTAATATTTGACATCTATTAGAAATTACCAAGTCAACTTTAGAAACCTAAAATCAAGCTGAACTCCAATGGGTATATGAAATCAAACTGATAAGATGGCCATATAACTTATGCAAACATTGAACCTGATTTGAAAACCCATGTGAGGGCTCAGTCACATTTTTGGCAAGGGCTCCAAGATCTTTGGAGATACTAATGAAGAGGAAGAGGAGGGCGATCTCATTTTTCTCTTCTAATCCATTGCTTCCACCTCTTACAGCTACTGTATTTCATGACCTCAGAGGACAGAACTCCTGAAACTAGCATAACAATGGTCCCTGTGAAATTAGAGTTCTTTAAAAACAAGGTGATAATTTTTCCTAATCTGAGTTAACCCAATAGAGCTAGTAACAGAATAAGAAAATTACTACTTTGACTTCACCAAGAGATTGGCAGCCTTTAAGCTGGGAAAACCTGGGTAAGTTTGCTCACTAAGACGAAAAAGCACTTACAGATCAGATAAGATATTAATCCAATTTGGAGCTCTCGAGAGAACCGAGAGGAAGTGGCTGATTAGAGGAGTTCTGATCTGGCCTCAAAGCTGAGAAGACCCTCGAAGTGTCCAGTAGACTTTTTGGTTTGCTTGCTTGGTTGCTTGTTTCTTTAGAGGATGTGATCATGTAGAAGAAGTGGTCCATATGTTTTATCCCCTGTGAGCTAACGGTGGGGGGGCTGGTGGGGGGGATCGGCAACAAATACAAAGTTGTGAATGTGTAAGGCTCTGGGACATGCGGTCTAAGAAGTAACATATGCTATATCCATTTGAGGCGGCAGGAAGTGGCGGGAAAAGCCATGGGCCTGGTCCGAGCATTCTGCCACTTAAACAGCAGTGTGACCTTGAGATAAATCACTTATTCCTCTGAGCTTCAGTTTCGTCAACAGTAAATACTTATTATAATATCTTTTTCAGAGTGTCATTGTGAAAGCTGAATGCAGGAATGTATGTGCAATCGCTTAGTATTGTATCTGCCATACACTACTTTCTAGAGAAGTTAAAGTGATTTAAATCTATAAGGAAATGCAAAATCTATCTCTCCTCATTCATGTCTTCCACCTTGTCATATTATCTCTAGGATAGGAAAACCTGAGCTACTCTCTGCAATGTTATTCCACGGTATTATGACAAGTACTGGACTCCTAGCATATCTGTACCTTCTACCTCTAAGTCAAAGACAAGAAGGAGAGAAGGCAGAATAAATATCAGTTATCATTCCTTTCTTTTTCTTCTGCCTATTTCATTAGCCACCATGCCTGTTTTCCTTAAACTTCTTATGATTATTTTTTCCTCATTGTATTTTTTCATTATTTTTTAAAGTTTATGTATTTATTTTGAGAGCGAGCGAGAGAAACAGAGAATCCCAAGCAGGCTCCACAGCGTCAGCACAGAGCACCTGGAGATCATGACCTGAGCTGAAATCAAGAGTTGGATGCTTAAGCAACGAGCCACACAGGTCCCAGTTTTTCTTCATTTTAAGGCACATTCACCAGTATATTTTACCAGGTGAAATCCTTCCCAATCAGCGGACCCTCTAGTCATGAATAACTGTCCCTCCCTCTCGCTTCTCTTCCCACCCTGTCTCCCTCCTCTTTTGTTCCTTAGTCCCATTCATTTATATAACAGTTTGAGTGCTAATTATATGTGTCATTTGTTGAGCCTTAATATGTAGCAGCTGTAAACTCTGTGCTGTCCCTGCTGTCACGGAGCTGACATTCTGGTGACATGGGGGGGGGGGAGGGCGGGATGTAATGACGGATAGAATCAAATAAGCCTATTGTGTACATATAGTGGCAGTAAGAACTATGATGACGTGTGACGCTGGGTGATAGAAGAGAGGCTGATGGAGGGGTTCTGACAAGGGAAGATGTTTCTGATCAAGGAACCTTTGAGCAGGCACCTGGGAGCTTGGTGAGGGAGATAGGCACATGATCTTCTTGGGGAAGAGAAGGCAAAGGGAACGGCCAGCCAGAGGCCTGCTGGAGGCACAGTGAGGAAGCCAAGGACTTTGGGGTTTACTCTGAATTGGATGTGAGGCCATCGGGATTTTGAGTAAATGAGGGACATGATAAAATGTAATTTTTAGAATGCTCTTCTGGGAGCCCCTTTGGGAAATCGTAGTAAACTCTGAGTCTGAAAAGAACAATCACGGGGAAGGTGAGCACTCAGAAAATAAACCATAATCTCATAATGGAAACTCCTGCTTTTTTGTTGAATAGTAATATTTGGTTTCAAAAACCACACAGTGAAGTGCTACTATTTCTAGCTAGAGCTGCACCTTCTAGCTTTTCCCTCATTCTTTCTTTTGCCTTCCCTAATCTGTTTTCAGTCCTTTGCTCAGAAAAGAGAGAACAACAATTTGAGAAGGAGGTTGTTATTCTCCTTGAGGAGGAAGTAGGTAGAATCTAGAACGGTGCTACCTCTGAACAATCTATAGATTGCCATCGTAATAATCAGTGCCAGTATTTATTGAAGACTTATTATGTGCTGCCAAGCATATTGCTGAGTGCCCAGCAGGCAACACATTGATTCCTTAAGGCTAACTACTGTTATTTGACCATTGAAGAGGCTGAGTAATTTTCTCAATGTCATATACTAAGGGATTTCTGAAGGCAAGACTCCAGTCCATTTGATTCAAAGTCTGTATTGTCTACAAATACACAATATTGCTTTCCAGCCACCGACTCACTAACACAAATAGTTATTAAATGGGAAATTATTAATTGTACCAGGTATTGTGTTAGGGTAGGGTGTGGCATGGGTGTGTAATTGTATAAATCAACTCTAATGTAAATGGTTTTCAAAATGTTGCACTTAATTTTGTGTCCACCGGAAATTTGAACTAGTAAATGAAGACTTAACTTACACTGGAAAATTGTGCCCCTTTTTATAATCATTTGAGAGTTGGAGTGCAACATTAAAACGAGGGTCTGTCTTCCCCAAATACCTTAGGCCCCATTTTTCTCTGAATGGAGACAGCTCTACATTCAGTTATTTTATGCTAAGCACCAGTGTTTTACTTACTGCCAAAATAGGTTTATGAATGACCTTCCCATCTCTTTAATCACAGGGCCTAGTTTTTAGAAGGAATACGAAAGATTTCAATGGTTAAAGCCAGCAAACAGCTCTACATTGTTAATGATGGAGAGGTAAGTCTATTTGTAGTCAGAGCTGAAAGGTTGGTTGGTTCTTCTAGATGAAACCACAAGACTGATTTGCTTAGTGACGGGTGTACGTATGACGTGTACTTCTAAGGTCTCCTTGCAGTGTATCCAGTGTATCATTTCATTAGCACTGGGAGGCATTTGACCATTTTTTCTCCCATGGAAAAGGAGAAAAGGAGCCTGAGAGCTCACCGAATCACCCGAGATCTGCAGCTGCTTGGCTGGACTCTGAGTGCACGAGCCAGGGTTCTCCGCAGAAACGTGAACCAGTATATGTATATTCTAGAATCGGTTGGAGTTAGCTCATGAGATTATAGAGGGTTTGGAGTCCCGAGACCGGAATCCAACCAGCTGAAGGTCCAGGAGAGCCAGCCATGCTCCAGTCTGAACGCTCGCAGGCTAGAGGTCCAGCGTGAGCCAATATGTCAGCTGAGTCTAAAGGCAGGAGTGAAATGACATCTTAGCTAAACTAGTCAGGCGGAAGCTCCCCCTCATTCATACCAGGGCCAGCTTGCTTCTAGTCAGGCCTTCTTCTCCCTGGACGAGGCCCACGAGTAGAATGATCTGTGATATGCAGACTGCCAGTCTCACTGGTGCTCTCAGTGAGAAACAGCCTCCCAGACTCACCAAAACAGCGTTTGCCCAAACGCCTGGTACCCTGTGGCCTGCTCAAGTTGACACATCAAATTGACCATCACACTGAGTTGTTAGCTCTGTGCCTTTTACCATATGTGAATTTGACTGTGCCTCTTTCTCTTTCTTTTGAATTTTTACTTAGAGAAAGAGTGTGTGAGAGCGGGGTATGGGCAGAGAGAGGGAGAGAGAGAGAACCCCAAGCCAAGCAGCTCCATGCCATGAGCACAGAGCCCGACTTGGGGCTCGATCCCACAAACCGCAAGATCATGACCTGAGCCTAAATCAAGAGCTGGATCCTTAACCGACTGAGCCACCCAGCGTCCCTGCCTGTGCTTCCTTTTAATGTTCTCTCTCTCTCTCTCTCTCTCTCTCTTTCTTTCTCTCTCTCTCTCTCTCTCTCTCTTTCTCTCTCTCTCTCTCTCTCTCTCTCTCTCTCTCTCTCTCTCACACACACACACACACACAATATGCAGTATCATAGTAGCAGCAAACCAGAAACAAATGTGCAAGTGATGAAAACAAGACATTTTTTTTCATTTTTCATGGAAGAATATTCTTCTAAATGAGAAAGGAACTTAGGAGCAGGGCTGAATCTAAACATAAGACTTTATCAAGTTTGTTCGTCGGAGGTCAACCTTCATCTGAATATCCTGATCGCACGGAAGTTATAGACACAGGCCCGTTAAAAAATTGGAAGTGGAAACCACGACAGAGCCTGCCTGTACATTTTACTGTGCCCCGAACGTGAATCAGTAGCTTCGTGAGTTCCTGATTCATTGCATTCCACGAGGCGACCCAGCAGCCTGTCAGCACGCCCGGTGCCATCCAGCTCGCTTGCCTTGGCCGGGCTCAGAAAACCGCAGCGCTGCCTCGCTCCGCGCACTCGGCAAGGGGACGGCAGTGCACACTCCGGGCGGCACCGGCTCCATTTGGAAAGCCTCGGGACCACGAAGGGGTAATGTGTCTTGACTTCCGACACTGTTAAATACTCTGCTACTGCTTTTCCTTACATTTCTCACCTTCCTGAAGTAGGGGGGAGATGAGGGGGAAAAGGAGAGTTTGGCAGAAACTGCATTTTGGAGAAAGAAAATCTTGTTTGAATAAAGGTCCTACATCGAGAAGCCCTCATTGCTTTGAAAACCAGTTAACTCTTGATTAACTTGCCCATGAAAGCTTGCAAGGTTGGGTTCGAAGAGGGACTAGGGGAAACAAACGAAATAAATTCAGTGCACACACATGAAGGGGGAGCAGCTAGGAGCCCAGTCCCATGACTGGGAGCAGTGATTCTGAGCAGCTGCTTCTGGTCGTATACTGAGCCTGAGTCCAGTGAGGCACCTCTGCTATTCTCTCTTAGGCCTGTTCAGTCCTAAAATGCTTTGGGTTTGCACTAGACTTGGGAAGCCTTTATCTTCTCTTGTTCTCCTCCTGATTAAGAAGATGGGGACGCAGAGCTACTTGAAGCTACAAGTCTTGATTTCTGGTTGTAAGAAGAGACTTTGTTTTAAACAAGGATACCTTGATTTGACTGTTAAGGAGGGGAAATTACGTTAGAGAATGGGAGGTAACTCTGAACCTGACTCCCAACTGAAGATTGGGTCTCTTCACAGATAACCGCCTGGGGCTGAGAGCGTGCCTGTGCTCATAAGACGCTGATAGGTCCCGGCTGAAATGAATTGAATCTTGATTGGCCCAGGGAGACTGGGAAACCCTACAACACGCTGAGCAGTTCTGGGGATCATTCCAGGCAGCAGAAAAATCCCAAGAGCCATGAGTACCCACCTGTAATACATTGTTCTGTCCACTTGCAAAGCCTTCTCTTCTAATACTATTCCCTATGTAGATTTTTTTTCTTATTAGGAAATTCATTATATGGCACAAGATTTACTTATAAGGCATTGCCACAGAGTAAACTTTGCCCACAGGAAGAGTCTCTTACTCTCTTCCTTTTGGGGAAACTGAAGGTTTTTTAAGTACTGGGATGATACTCTTCTATAAAGGTCAAACTATGAGCTCTTCTGGATCCCCTGAAGGAGCAGTCATTTCCCAGAATAAACTTGTGTAAGTGTGTGTGCATGTGTGTGTGCTACACAGGAAAATCTACTTGGGATAAAAGTTATTAAGAAAGCAAACAGAAGCTGCTCTAGTTAGGGTCTGCAGGAGAAGAGAAGAACCAACTTTTGTAGTTTGAGTTATTTAAAAAGAAGTCAATTCAGAAAACCATCTGTACAAACTTATGTGAGCAATGAGAAGGAGGACAGGCAGCAAGCACATGGGGTGTGTGTGTGTGTGTGTGTGTGTGTGTGTGTGTGAGTGTGAGATGGGGTAACTTTTATTCTCCATTGCTGGGAGGAAGGCTGGGGCACCTGACAGTACTCTGCATACATGTCTGTTGGCTGTGTTGAGGAAAACAAGACTTAAGCCACATTGAAAGAAAACCCCAATGCATTTTCCAAGACTTGGAGTTTTCAGGTTTGGAATACCCGGGACCTGAGTAGAGCTGTGGATCTTGCCTGGTTTTTAGCCTCTGATACATCTGTGATTCCTTCCTTTAACTGATGCACAGTAAGATCTAGATGACATGTCTTTGTACTGTTTATTGCTGGTGTATCGGTCTCTAACCCTGCCAGCAATATTATTTTAAATTTGTTGTTGGTCCCCTTCTGAAGGAGTTGCTTCTTCTAAATGGCATAATAATGATGATGGTAATGGAGATACCATCAAAAACAATAGTAACATCTGCCATTTATTGATTTTTAAAAATGTTTGCTTACGTATTTGGAGAGAGAAAGCGTGACTGCATGAGCTGGGGAGGGACAGAGAGAGAGAGGGAGAGAGAATCCCAAGCAGCTTCCATGCTGTCAGCACAGATGCAGGGCTCAATCTCACAAACCGTGAGCTCCTGATCTGAACAGAAATCAAGAGTCAATGCTTAATGACTGAGCCACCCAGGCGCCCCTGCCACTTACTGAGCATTAATGAGGCATCAGGCATAGCATGAGGGATTTAGAATATGCTAGCCAGCAGCTCAGACTCTGTCTTCTGCCTGCTGGATTCACAACCTCACCCCACAGTCTGCTGCTTAGGGTTCCATGGGCCCTTAAGCTAGACCTTAGTGTCTTCATCTGTAAAACAGGCTTTCCGGTCTTCATGAAGGTGGAGTGAACCGATGCAGGGAAACAGCTTTACGCTGTGCCTTGCTCTATATACACATTAGCTGTTACGACTGTTTTTCATTATTCCCAGTGTTTTATTTAGTCCTCATATCAACACTGAAGAACAGGTATTATGATGTCAGTTTTACAAATTATGAAGCAAAGACCGAGAGGTGTTGAGAATTGATCCAAGTTTATTCATCTTGTAAATAATGGGGTTGGAATTTGGATCCATTACTTTTTGCCACGAGGCTGGACTACCCTGTAGCTTGTTCTCCTGTGATCTGACTTCAGAAGGCAGCACACACCTCCTAGAGAATCAGCACTATGGCAAGAGGACTGTTGTTACTCATATTAGTTTCTAAAAAATCAAGCCCTTATCATAGATTCTTTATAATTATTTCACAAAAGTTTGATGAAGTTGATACTATGATCCCATTTGGGACCACACAAAACTCTGAATATTATAAACTACTCTATAAAATGTTCGTTCCTTAAGAATGTTCCTGTCTCAGGGTCTTTGCACTTACTTCCTGCCTAGAGTGTTTTCTGTCCAGATACATCGCTCATGCCGCCAACTCCTTAACATTAAAGAAGTCTTGACTGTCCTATTTAAATTATGAACACCATCCCTACCCATAACCATTCCTAAATCCCTTTGGTGATTTCCTATATTTTTTATATCCCTTACCCCCAAATGACATCTGTATAATATAGTCATTTGTGCATGGATGGCGTATCTCTCCCCACTAGAAAATTAGCTCCACAAACAAGGAACTTTTGTCACTTTTGTTTACCGCTGTAATCAAATTTCACAGTGGCGGGCCGGGTGAACAGAAGGCACAGAAAATCTATTTAATTGAAGAATGAATGGATGTTACCTCACATTTTACAGTAGACCTAAGACCTGAGTTTTCAATCATATGACCCTCAGGATTTTAAATTATTTGCTTTTGGGTTCTCTATTCTATTCCATTGGTCTATGTGTCTGTTTTTGTGCCAATACCATACTGTCTTGATGATGACAGCTTTGTAGTAGAGGCTAAAGTCTGGGATTGTGATGCCTCCGTTTTGGTTTTCTTCTTCAATATAACTTTGGCTATTCGGGGTCTTTTGTGGTTCCATACGAATCTGAGGATAGTTTGTTCTAGCTTTGAGAAGAACGCTGGTGCAATTTTGATGGGGATTGCATTGAATGTGTAGATTGCTGTGGGTAGTAATGACATTTTCACAATGTTTATTCTTCCGATCCATGAACAGGGAATGTTTTTCCATTTCATGGTGTCTTCTTCAATCTCTTTCATAAGTTTTCTATAGTTTTCATCATATACATCTTTTACATCCTTGATTAGGTTTACTCCTAGGTATTTGATGGTTTTTCGTGCAATTGTGAATGGGATCAGTTTCTTGATTTCTCTTTCGGCTGCTTCATTTTTGGTGTATAGGAATGCAACTGATTTCTGTATATTGATTTTGTATCCTGAAACTTTACTGAATTCATTGATCAGTTCTAGAAAGCTTCTGGTGGAGTCAGTTGGATTTTCCATGTAGAGTATCATGTCATCTGCAAAAAGCGAAAGCTTGACTTCTTCTTTGCCAATTCTGATGCCTTTTATTTCCTTTTGTTGTCTGATTGCTATGTTAAACAGCAGTGGTGAGAGTGGACACCCCTGTCGTGTTCCTGATCTCAGGGGGAAAGCTCTCAGTTTTTCCCCATTGAGGATAATATTGGCTGTGGGCTTTTCATAAACTGCTTTTATAATGTTTAGGTAAGTTCCTTCTATTCCAACTTTCTCAAGGGTTTTTATTAAAGGGCTAGTATCTAAAATATACAAGGAACTCACCAAACTTCACACCCACAAAACAAATAACCCAGTGAAGAAATGGGTAGAAGACATAAACAGACACTTCTCCAAAGAAGACATCCAGATGGCCTATAGGCACATGAAACGATGCTCAACATCACTCATCATCAGGGAAACACAAATCAAAAC
>NC_043716.1:50054391-50093922 GCF_006229205.1 Suricata suricatta | reverse complement strand
TAATGCATAGGAGCACATGTACCCCAATGTTCATAGCAGCAATGTCAACAATAGCCAAATCATAGAAAAAGCCTAAATGTCCATCACCTGATGAGTGGATCAAGAAGATGTGGTATATATACATGATGGAGTACTACATGGCAATGAGAAAGAATGAAATCTGGCCATTTGTAGGAAAGTGGATGGACCTTGAGGGTGTCATGCTAAGCGAAATAAGCCAGGCAGAGAAGGACAGAAACCATATGTTTGCACTCAGGTCTAACAGGAGAACAGGAGAAACCTAATGGAGGACCAGGGGGAGGGGAAGAGGGAGAGAGAGAGACGCAAAACTTGAGAGACTATTGAATGCTGAGAAAGAACTGAGAGTTGAAGGGGAAGGGGGAGGGGGAAAAGAGGTGGTGGTGATGGTGGAGGGCACTTATGGGGAAGAGCACTGGGTGTTGTATGGAAACCAATTTGACAATAAACTATATTAAAAATAAATAAATAAATAAATAATTTGCTTTTGGAGTCTTCATGAGGTCTACTTTGTAATCGTCCTCACAGTGAACTTTTTTTCCTCACAGAAGGGTATCGTTGGAAGCAAGGGGGGCACACGTGACAAGCAGAGTGAGCATTTGAAGCAGACCATTAAATAACTGTAATCCACACAGATGTGGGTGCCTCCTGTTGTGTTTGCACACAGTGCCCCATTCAGATAAGCACCAGTCCAAAACTAATGTTCATTGGAAAGACATTTTTGACTTTACTGATATCTATAAAAAATAGGTAGGGGCGCCTGGGTGGCTCAGCCGGTTAAGTGTCCAGTTTCGGCTCAGGTCACGATCTCACGGTTCATGGGTTCGAGCCCCGCATCGGGCTCTGTGCTGACAGCTAGCTCAGAGCCTAGAGCCTGCTTGGGATTCTGTGTCTCCCTCTCTCTCTGACCCTCCCCTGCTCGCACTGTCTCTGTCTCTCAAAAATAAAAAACATTAAAAAGAAATAAGTATATTTTTATTCCACTTATTGCACCCACCAGGATTTTCTAAAATGTTCCACTCTTACCTCACAGATATTTTTTGCCCACCAACCAATTCCTTCTCAACATTTCCAAAAAAAAACCAAAACCAAAACCAAAACAAAAAGCTCTTTTTTTCCCTTCTGCCTTCTCCCTTCCAAAAGGAGTCTGTTCTTTCTGACCAGTGATTCTTTTCTCTTCCACTGTGAATTAAGCAGCAGGTCTGGGCCCCTCTCAGTGGTCTCCTCATCCATTACCCTGATTCTTTACAACAAAGGGTTAAGCATCTGGGAGACCCGGAATTTGTAAGAGGGTTCAAAGGAGAGTAATAGTGATAGTTGTTTGAATTCACTTAGTTTTTCTTCCTGTACGTGGAAGCCAATTAGGTTTCCCTGAGCTCTTCCTCTCCCTTTATTTAGGAGATGCTGTAATTCGTTAGCTGTCACCCTGACTTGTGCCCATCAGCTTGGTGATAACCCTCGTAATGACTCAACTGTGCTGTGGACATACTCCCCCAAAAGACAGGAGGACAGGTGGGAAGGAGGTTTGAAAGTAGGAAGATGGAGGGAAGATTATATGTTTGTTTTAGAACATTCTCCTGTTCTAGAAAGTTTATGTGAGCCCAGACTAACCTAAACATTTTAACCTGTCAATCATAGCGTGTTTATTGACCTAAGATGGACAGATAGCAAGATAATTATTATAGGGGAGAGTTCTACTCCCATCTCTGTTATCTTCATATTAATTTCAGAGTTTTGTTTTCCAACCTGGCTAAATAACACTGAAAAAAAAATGCATGCCGTCTATCCTTGTAGCTCTTTAAAAGGCATGTATGTGTTTAGTTTAATGTTCTTTAACTTATTTATGGCAGGGAATCCTGAGCCCTTCTGCCTATCTCCTTAAACAGCCTCTTTCTCTGTCCCATCTCACTGTTTGGTTTTTATGTCTATGTTTTCTATTTAGCAGTTCCTGTCTCTGAACTTGTCTTTGTGTGGCTATTACTTTTTTGAAGAAAAGGAGCAGACAGCAGTTAGTGAAGAAAGTCAAAGGCACAGTCTCTGAATATGTCTTGATTCCTGGGATTCACCATGGCCTGAAGTCCGCGTCTTGTGAAGTTCCCTGATTGTATGTGCCACGGCAGGGACACCACGTTGGTGTTCCTAAGAAGGATTCCAGATGCTGCCCTTCTGGTTCACCCAAAGGAGGAGCATGGCTGCCCATTTCTCTCCTTGCGGGCAGAGGTCTGGGGGCCTTGGGCGTCCTATTCCTGGAGGCTTTCTCTCTGGATCAGTCTTGTTCAGTCTAATGGTTGGGGAGCTTGTGTCCTCACCGTCTGAGGCTCTGGGTTCTAAACTAGAAACCCAAAAGACAGTCACTTCAGGGAAGAAGGGAGAGGCATCTTGAGGGAGGATGCTCATTTGGAGGTGGTGTGGCACTCTGCCTTGTCTCTTCTTAAGCTAACCTGCGACCCAGGCATCACATGTGGAGGGGTTGCCTATCCTCAGTGAAGGATGTGAGTGAACGATGACAAGCACTTGGCTTGCAAATTAGAACGGATGGGTCCTAATTCCAGATCTGCTTCCCTGTGACCATGTGGTTTCTGATGAATCATGTTATCTTCCTGCCGATTGGTGCATTTGGACTACGGAAGCCAATTATGAGATTTATGACTCACTCTACGAGATGTGATTTTTAGACCTTTTCCCTTCTTCCAGTAAAGGGGGTATCCTTTGCTGGGAGAATAGTATACATCCGTGGGCAGAAAGTTGAATGCAATCATGGTTTCGGGTTTTATTCTTACGAATGTGACCGAATGCAGTAGGTCCTGCACGGAGCTCTCCAGGTTACCGCTTCAGCCTGGAAGTTCAGAGAAGACATCTGGACTCAGGCCTGAATCCTTCACTGTCAGCCATGTGATGAGAGTCAGCACTTTAGTCTTTGTCTGCATCTATTTTCTGAGCCAGTATCTCACATAAATGTTTTAGAGATTACGTCGGTAATATAAAGAATTTACAACAGAGCCTGGTTTATAATGAGCACTCAGTATTATTTTCTGATTTCTGAATAAAGACTAACAGAAGGCCAAAATAAGGAGCAAGGGAGGAATGGGTGTACATTTTTGGTTCATCTGATGTATAATGAGTACTTACGATGTGTCACATGACCTCTGTGTACTGTCAGAGATGCGGGAAAGAGTCCTGCATGGCTTCCACCTTTAAGGAAGAGAGAGTAACAGGCCAAGAGCTCTAGTAACACAGTGATAAAGGTGATGGTAGAGAAACGCCTATTGTGCCAGAGTGTAAGTGGGATATGGTTAGATATAACTCAACACCAGACAGAGGCACAATGCACAGGTAGGGCATTTATTTATTATTTTTTAAAGAACCATTTAAAAAAATATTTATAGAGAGGGGGAGAAAGAATCCCAAGCAGGCTCTGTGCTGGCAGCAGAGTGCCTGATGTGGGGCTCAGTCTCATGAGCTGTGAGATCATGACCTGAGCTGAAATCAAGAGTTGGATGCTTAACCAATTGAGCCACCCTGGTACCCCAGATAGGACATCTTAAGTGTCGGATCAGTTCTATGTAATGTTGGTATTATCAGGAATTTTCTGTGGGTCTTGGGGAAAACATGCAATGTAGCAAGCAACCTAGTACGGACTGTTAAGACTGCACCATGTATCCACTTTTGGTTATTCCTCTAAGGCAGGGGTTCTTAATGAAGAGTGCACACTGAGACAGCCCATGGAGTCTTGAAAAAATAACAGTAACAACACGGGCTTTATTGGGCTTTATTATCATGGGATGATAATAAAGATGTGTGGGGTCAGGCCCAGACACCTGCACTTCTGAGAGAGCTCTGCTGGTAATTGTATGTTCCCTGGGTGAGGGTCAGTCTTTGAAGGGAAAAGCTTTCAGAAAGATGAGAACTTCTCCTGGGCATGTGACTGATGTTTGCTGTGACTGTATCTACATCTCTTTTGAAAAGAGACCGAGACAGACACGTTTTGCTTGTATTCTACCTTATATTCTTGGCAGAACTAAATGATCCAGGGTTGAGAGCACCTGTGGCCAATATAATCTCAGTTTATGAATCTCCTAATTCATGATGTAATGCATTATAATGTGTCAGCTTGGCGAGGTTGAACTACACTTCCCAGAATTCCCTTTCTTTTAGGGCAACCAGGTTAAGCAAATAAAATCACAGGGCCCTCAGCTACATTTGAGTTATATATAAACAATAAAAAAAAAGTGTATTCAATATGAACATGTCACATACAATATTTGAGATATGCTTCTACCAGAAAAAATCTGTTGTTTATCTGAGATTTGAATTTAACTGGGTATGTGCTTTTATCTGGCAACCCTACTGTCTTGTATGTCTCCAGTTGGGGTGAACCACAAGGAAGACTCTTGGAAGATTTGGAGGGTGGAAAGGAAGCAGCAGCATTTTGTAGATGACGTATGTTGTTGCTGACTTGCTGACCTCCTGGTGTGAAGCAGCAGAGGGACCTCAAACTACAGTCCCTTCCCCTGGATCCTCCTTCAACGTCTCCAACTCCGAGACCAGGATTCTGCGTTTAGCTGTGCGATGAACAGCCCTGACTCCTAAGGGCAACCTCAGCACGAAGGTCAGACGCAGCAAGAACTGACCTGGGTCGCAGTCTGTCCTCACGAAGTCCCAGTTCATGCTTGTGATTTCTCATCTGACCTTGATCTTCACTGATTTTCACCCACTGTCCTGTCCCAGTTGCCCATGCAATTTCAAGCCCACACCAGACGGAAAGGCAGCAATCACACCGAAACTGCTTACCCAGCTCGGACAGTTGAGTGAAGGGAATCAACAATGCCTATCTGGATTTCAGAAACAAGTCCTGGTCAAGGGTTTTGCCATTGCCTACTTCTATGCCACATAACCAGCCTCAGTGTTCATGAATGATTATTTTTCATTAGCAACTACACGAAAATGCAAGATGAGGACTGTTACTCTGAGCTATCATGTATTTCTGATGGTATGGAAATTTCCATGAGGGAAAAGGGAACGGCAGCATACTGAGCCCGTCAGAACTCTATTGTGGACTGAGTCCACATTGTGCATTTGCAAGTCAACTCTTAAGTCTGTCTTTCCTTGTGACTTTCTTCGGTTAAATGAGTAGGTGATTTTCTCATTTACCATGTTTATTGCAAAGGAACCACAAAGATAGAAATGAAGACACTGGGAGACAAAAACACAGGCTTCCATTTACTTTGGTTGCTCACAGAGCTTGATGGTTAGTCCTCAGGATGATTTCTTTATTTAACACAGCAACACATGGGTCCTGTATCATATCAGATCATCACATCCATGTGGGGCACTGAATCCTGGGTGTTTTGTGTATATGCCTTACGGCATATGTTCAGGCACAAAGTATGCGAATGGTGTTGGGAGAAATGGGTGCTTTAACACTAGAAGCATCCAACATATTGAGAGGAGACTCAGCTTTTAAACGTGTCACTCTGGCCATTTAGCTTTCTACAGGAGGGCCACTGAGACGCTGCTGCTGCACAGACCTCCAGTCCCTTCCTTCCCCTTGAAAAGCAGTGGCTTGTGTTAACCATCAACCTTCCATTCTCCTCCCATTAAGGAGTTACATTTGCCGTAGTCTTGTCACATCATATGTTAAGTGGCTCCTAACTTCTGGGCCAAGTGCACACAGTAACCTCAGAAAAGAGAAAAGATGTTCAAAGGGAGGAAAATGAAACCCATGAAACTACCTTAAACTCCAAAGGAATCAGAAACTATCCCTTTTCTGTTTGAAGAACTACAAACTTTAGGAGGTTCAGTTACCCTGTATTTCTGTATGTCATTTGTTGGACCACAGTATTTGTCTTTCTTACTGAGCCTTCTTCCTTAAAGGCAGATTTTTCTGTTGATGAGGACATGAGCATTCATTCAAAGTTTTTCCTGAAAGATACTTTCTTTTCAGGAATTAGGGAAAATCCTAGGTGATTTCACCGTAACATACTACATTTTATTTTAATTAATTAATTAATTAATTAATATCTTTCTCCCTCATGTAATCAAAATAGTGTCAACTTATATTCAACTTGACTGGAATTGGGAAATCATGCAAGCCTTAATAGGGACGGATGATAGAAAGAAAGACAACCCAAGAAGTGAATTTGCAAGTTTTCAGCATTCCTTATTCAGATATGTAGTTGCTAGTTTGGCCTCACTTTCAGCATTCTTTTTATTTCTGTTCCTATAGCCTCAGTCGTGGGTTTGGAGAGAATCTTTAGTTTAAATTCCCAGAGTCAAATGGCACAAATACCTCTTCTTGGCAAGATCAGGTCTTGCAGCCTCGATTATATCACAATTAATAAAAGGTTTAAAAAAAACCCAGTGTGGGCAGTTAAAAGCATCACATTCCCTTTAACTTATTTATGCAAGGAGGAAATGTGTGAATCCTATTGTTTTAATCAGAACATTGTACAGTATTAAGTTGCATTTCCATCCGATTGCCAGTCAACAGAACAAAAGGAAGAAGCAAAAAAAAAAAAAAATCACATCCTGAAATTGATACTAATAAATTACGAGTAAAGAAAATGTAATAAACTAGAAACAATTTTTGAAGTCTGAAAAAGAGATATTAGAAAACAAGTTTCAGCTGAATTGGTTTGCCAGGGGTTAACATTCCTACATATTTGTAGTTTCCTTTGATACTTGGTAGTGTCATGGTCACAGCCTTCATGCAGTAAGGAATGGAGAGAATAAAGGTGAGAAGAGGTCCTGATAAGCCAGAACTTGATCTCAGTCTTTGTGGAAAAGAAGCAAAAGAAACCAAAGAATGGAAGTAAAGGTTGAGAGGGAACTAGGAGAAAGATCAGACTCCCTCTCAACCCTCCACTTTGTGTCTGTTCGCCACCAGTTGGAGGACATCCTTCGCTACCCATGGGCATGCTTACCCCTTTTTCTTCTCACTGGTGTCAGTAATGCTGATTGCCTGTGTGAAAGTGTCTGGTCCCATCATTGCCCAAATTATTGTTGACAAAGACTGTGGGCTAGTGTAGTTTTGAATCTGGCTTGCTTTGTCTATGTGACCAAAGTCAAGCTACATGAACTCTGACTCCAGGGGGAGCTCTTTGACCCCAAGAACTGATCCCACAAAGAGGGATGTGTGACAGGATGCCAAATGGAGCTTCTTGGCTTCCTTCTTCCTGGGAAGATGAGGTGATTTCTCTTAGAAAGAATCTAGTGTAGTAAAGGTTTGCATACATGTTACCACATTCAACAAGGATATATTTGTGTTGTGTTTTGTCTTGTTTCAGTAAATATGTCAATATAGTCTCAACTGAGTGTTTAAAAAATGGTAGCTCACCCTTGCCATGTGTTAGGAGTTAAACAGAAGCTCTGGGGTTCTTAACCATGGTGTTGGCATGGCGTTTTGTTAAGGGTCCTAGGTATACCAGAATTCCATCCTAAACCACAGCCACAGTTTTCTAATATGTGGGTATACGTGAAGGACACCAGAGCCTGGAAAAATACTACTTCACCTTTGGCTCGGCTCATGTCTGAATTCTGGCTCATGATACTCCACTAAACTGGATTGTGGAGTGTGATCTAAGGGGTATCTTTGATCTGACTGGCTTAAACTTGAGTCCCTTCACTGCGGAAAGCATGAGGGGACAGAAAAGAGAACATAGGCCGGATGGGCCAGTCTCAAGTGAACAGAAAAGAGGTTCTAGCAGCCTTTCTGCATCATCTGTGCAAGAGGAAGAAGGGAGCCCTCAGAGAGAGAATTATAACAGTGACTAGATACCTAGAGGTCCAGGCTCAGAATCTGGGTTCTAGCAAATTCTCTTCCCTGAGAGGAAATAGTAAAATCTCGAGAGTCTCTTCTCTATGTCTATACAACATGGTTTCTTAGAGAATTTGCTGAGTGGGACCTTTGACCATTTTTTGGTCTACGTATTTAGTCAGCATATATTTATTCATCATATACCACATGGCTGACCCTGTGGAAAATAGTAAAAAATGTAAATAATGATTCCTACACATAGGGTACTGATAGCTTTATCACAAGAGACAAACCATGAAAGATAAGAAATAAAAGGTTAAATAAAATTTCTTAAATTTCTCACAAGCTGTGCTTTGTGTGCTTTTGTTTTAATTGAAAAGAATTTAATCTCTACACCTAACGTGGGACTCGAACTCACAGCCCCAAGATCAAGAGCTGCATGCTTCACCGATTGAGCCAGCCAGGCACCCCATCACAAAGCTGCACTTTTGATTCTGGAAAGTCTGTGTTATGTTTTCCGTTTCTTTCCAACTCCCTAGCAACTATCCTGTATCTCTTAAGAGTTTTCATGTTGGAATTTAGCCAAAAAGTTCTCGATAGAGAGCAGTTTTGCACCCCTCTGCTCCCCCCCACCCCCAGGGACATCTGAAGCTATCTGTGACATTTTTTTTGGTTGTCACAACTGTATGCTTGGGGGTGGGGGTTGTTACTGCTGGCATCTAGTGGGTGTTGAGCGGCCCGGAATGCTGCTCAGCATCCTGCAATGCATGGGACAGTCTCCACAGCAAAAAATCTTTTGGCTCAAAATGTCAATAGAACTGAAGTTAAAACTCCCAAGTTTTAGCCGGTTCAATAATTTCTCCACTGTATGTGGTCTTTGAACCAGTATCTCTCATATATCTCTGGATATTCTCTTTATTCACAACTCCATATATTTGCTTGGGCATAATATAAATAAATGGATATGGATATGTAAATATACATGGATATGTAAACATATATGTGTATATGTATGTATGTGTATATTTGGCTTTGATTTACATAGGTCAGTGCCGGGAGATGGATTTATTTTTCTTTCCAGAAGGGCACACCAAATTTAAACTTGGGGAAAGGGGAATAGGGACAAATCCGTTATTTCAAGAACAAACTTGACCATTAACTGGACAGTGACAGCCTTCTTTCTCTAGTCATATGACACATCTTCTCCAGATCATCTTGTAGTGATTATGAAACCCTATTTTTGTTATTGTTTTAATTAGCGCTCTGAGATATTCTGTCCGTATATGTGAAAGTTAGCATTATTCATTCATTCACTACACTTAGTGTTTGTCCTGTCACCCTCACCCTTCAGTGGAAGGTTAACAGAGACCCACAGGCCTACAGCCATAAAATAAGTCCTGACAGGCCCGGATTTCCATTTCCACTCTGAAGAATTAAATCAGCTGTCCTATGGACTAGAAATATGTATGGAATTTCCAGTTTCATTGTTACATTTGTATTTGCCTGACTGCTTTTAATTTTATTAAGCTTTACTTAAACAATTCATTTCTATGAGTCATTATTTTATTATTTTAAAAAATTGTGAGTCATGTTTATGACACAAGTCCAAACGAAAAGAGAATCACAACAGACAAAAACCAACTTCCCTAAATCCAATATTAACTGTTTACATATGCTCCTGACAACTCTCTCTACTTACACACAGGTGGTTGGATGGATAATCTATAGACACAAAGAAAGCAGTGATCTTACTATATAGGAGGCATCCTCATGAATATGCTTTAATTCTTCTTGAATTTAATCCTAAGGACACTGAAGTAAAGCTCAATGAATTTCCAAGCTTCACATAACTGTTCCATAAACAGCAATGAGATGAGTTCTTAGAACACTCCTCTAAGGCAGAAGTTTTAAACCTTGACTACATACTGGGACCAACTGAGAAGCCTTCAGAGTCTATACCTAAGAGCAGTTATATTAGAGTCTCAAGGGATGGGACTCAAGCATTAGTGTTTCTGGAAGCTCTCAGGTGATTCCAACAGGCAGCCAAGATTGTGAACCATTGCTATAAGAAAAAAGTGATTATAAAAACATTCCAGAGTTAAAATCTGTACATCTTTAAAAAATGTTTTTGAGCTTAAGCGATGCCATGTAATATGAGATTAACATCCTTACCATTTCCCCCATTGTTTTTGATGCCTCCCTGTTTTTGTGGTCTCTAGTATTTTTACTTTGTCAGGGTTTATAAGATTTATCCTTTATGCTACCAAAATTCCCTCAGTCAGGGGGATGACCAGAGAGATGACCAGGATGGAGAGAGAGATTCTAGAACAAGGAAAAAGGTACCTAGGCATCAAAGAATATATTTGGGGAGACTGAAGTATGGCAGTGGGTGTTGCTTTCGGCAACCCTCAGGCCAAGGAGTGACAAGAAAGACACAGACACACAGGAAGCTTGATGCAGCATCTCCTCCCAGTCAAACTGGGCTCCTTATTTATTGTCTCAACTACCCATCCTCCCGGCTCTGGTTCCCAGGGGCCTGTGGCCAAGTTCCTGCTCCGTATCAGCAAGTAACCCTCTGCTTGGAGGCAGTCTCGTGTTTGCACGTAGGCTGTCTTGACTTTTCGATCGCTACTAGGTCAGTACCCTGGCTCGTTTGCAAGCGCAGAATGTTCCAGAGCAGAAGATATCTCGCTGCCAAGGACAGTCAGCCCAGAACAGGCCCACAGTCAGAGACGGTCAGCCTGGAACAGGCCCTTCAAGTGGCCTGGCTATGTCCTCAAGGAGAAATATCAACCCAACTCTGTATGGCTTCTTACTTTATTATTAATAATGTTTAGTTTGGGAAATTGAAAAATTGATCATCAACCACATCTTAGGTATCTGTATTCAACAAATATTTTTAAGTGATTGTCACCTGTACTCCAAAAAAGGACAAGTTATTTTTAGCAATTTTCAGACCATGGGGCCCCTTTAACTTTCAGATGAGGGCTGTAGGAGTTCTGACTGAGAGGTGAGGGGGAGCCCAATTCACAGAGCCCTGAGCCAATTTTAAATGGTTTACAGACCTCAGGGTAAGAATCCTGGTTTTAAACGTTTAGTCTTACCTGTTCTCTTCTTTGTGTATTCGCTGACTAAATTGCATTAGGTTGAATAGGACTTTCCCAATGTAGGAATAGGTTTCTGATTGAGGGGAAGAATGTAGGAATACATTACTATGTCTTCCATTTGAGAGTGTTCTTTGTCTTTCTGTCTTCCTTCCTTCCCTCTTTTTTTCTGCTGCTAACTTGTTTAAAAACAACAGCAACATTAAAACATTCACAAAACATGGCCAGGTAGTTTAGGGAATTAGGGCTGCAACAAGACAGGTAAAAAGGAGTTCTCTAGAAATAGACATGAGAATACGGTTTAGTATCCTACATAGTTTTGTCTAGAAAAGCAAAGATGAGTCACTGGGGGGAAGCCAGTTAGTATAGTGAATTTTTAGAATGGTGCAGGTCTTTCCTGGGCATGGAGATTAACTCACTTTTCTTGCTGAGTCACCCATGACCCATGTAGGTCATGATCTGTATAGGGTGGGGACATGGATCTCAAGTGTACATCAGAATACTGAAAAGCTTCCAAGGCTACTATTGCTTCTATCTCATCCATTTCTGTCCTATCCCTATCCTTTGAACACCTTGAATTCACTGGACAGGACTGGGAATTGGTGGCTTTAGGTTCCAAAGCAACTTCCAGACAATTGTCCTACCTCTCTCTCTCTCTCTCTCTCTTTCTCCCTCTCTCTTTTTTTTTTTTCTTTTTTTTTTTCTTTTTTTTTTTTTTTGAGGATTCTGCCACTGTTACTCTTTCCAACCTTGAAGACTGGATCTTACCTTCCTTTGTAAGAAGGCCTGTCTTCCTGTTATTCATAGCCATTAAAATCGTTCTTCTTGCCTTAATGCCAATCTGGGTTCACTGTTCCTTTATGTCTATAGGTCCAGTGATCTCTGTTTTTTCTCTCCATGAACTGTTCCCAAGTGTGGCCACATGTTAGATCTCATCATTAGTAGAACTGCCTCATTTAAAGGTCTCAGAATGTGAAAATCCCCTCTTCGAGCATGACCTCCTTTCCATTCATATTTTCTACCCCATCACTCATGCTGGGCATTGTATTTATCCTCAGAGTAATTAAATCTCAGTGACATAACACAACAGAAGCTCATTTCTCATTCACACAAACCCTGTAAGGGCCATCAGGGCCTCCATCTGGGGTCTAGACTCCTTCTAGCTTGTGCCATTGTCATCTTGCTCAATACATGGCTTCCAAGGTCTAATATTGGCAGAACAGGATGGAGGAGACACTGATTTTTTTTTTCTTTCACTGTCTTGTTCTGTAGGAGATGCACTTCATTTCAGCTTGAAGTCCATTGAGCTGTGGTGGAGGCTGGGAGATGCACAGAGCCCTGGGAGTATTTGGAGGGCACTGACTGCTGCGTCCAGTACACTTTTCAGTCTCTTAAGGTCTTCACTGAATGTCTCCTTCTTTCTGTATCTACCGATCTCCTGTATAAGTTGGAATCATGAAGCTCATCATGTCATGAAAGTGCTCCTTTCAGCATCCATGAGATGCTTTCTTCACATATTCCCCTCTTATTGCCTTATTGATCCCATATCCCATGTCTATAGGCAGCCTCTAAGGCATACCCTCTCCTCCTCCTCTTGCAGTTTGCCAGGGATAATGCAATGAAATCATGTTAATTAGCTAACAAGGAAGAATAATCCTGTGGCGTTTTAGGTCGGTCATAGACTGCTCATTATTTATCGCTAGTTGACAACTTATTCATATCTCTAAATTGCTATCTAACGCATGTCTCTTCAATTTCAGCATATGGATTAAGATGCAGTGTTAACAAAAGGCAAAAGGTTTGTGGCCAATTTGATGGACTGTTCTTCAGCTCTTCTCAACATTTTCTGTATCTTTGTTTATCTTCCCTTCCTTTGTCTCTACCTTAATATAAATATTCTTTCCTTGCTAAAACATGTCCCTTCATTTGTTCTTTTGATCAAGTTCTATGCTTTTACTAATCATATGCTGCCTTGCTCCATTACATTCAAACTCTTTTTCACTGTTTAAACCTTTTCTTTCCGAAGACTTCTCCAGCTGCACACATGCTACACTTTTTCTACACTTTTTACTCCAAAATCCAGTTAAGCTACTGCTCTATCAACCATCAACATCACACTTCGTGATGGAGAAGTCTACAGCTAGTGCTTTTGCAAAATACCTTCAAGCACTGACATTTCCCTTGTGAAAATGATACTTTAGATGGTTGTGTTTCATCATAATTGATATAATTCAAACTTCAGCAAAGTTTACTATTTTTTATTCTGTAATTTCCTCTTTCCATAGCTTTGATCTTACAGTGTGTGCATACATATCTCTCCTACTTTAATGATGACTTTTACTTACAGATTTTTGGATGCTCTAATTGCCTCCTTTCTTTCTCCTACTAAAACAATGCAAATGACTCTGAACTGTTTCTCTCAGATAGAAGGGAACTTCACAGCGTCATTATCCAGACTGGGCTGTATTTCAAACTATAGCTCTTATAGAGGACAGTATATATAGTATCCAGTGCTTCACTGCCTGAAGCTAAATAGAAATTCCTGCCCTTTCTGGTTTTTATTTCACTTAAACATGTGGTCTCCAGCTAATTCGCAACAGTCTGAGGAAAATCCCACCACTGCATCCTGGATCTTGTGACCTATGACCCACAAGGGAAACTTTGGATCCATGATGTTTTGATGTATGAAAACCAAATCCAAATAAAATAAAACTGAAATGAAGAGCTGTTATCTGGAGGTTAGCCATCAGCTAATCTAAGTGGTTATCAGCTCAGAATTGTTGGAGAAAGATTCGTCATGGACCCAATGTCAAGTCTATATCATTGAAAGGAAATAGAGAATTGGCTGTTGTGCTGAAATGTGATAACTAATCTGTATAATCCAAGAAGAACAAGTGGAAATTTGGTCCTTTGTGACACTTGACAGCTCCTAGTAAGAATGGCTTGGCAATGTTCATCTTCATGAGGATTTTTATTTCTTTTCAGGCATCTTATCAAGGTTTTGGTTGATATCAACATGATCTTTTGTGAAATTACATTTTTCTTCATAATGAAACATGGATGGAGTTTATCCATCTGTGGATTTATTTTGACTAATTTTATTCAAAACAGGTTGAGTCCACTTAATCTTTATTTTAAGGTGTTTAACTTTGAATTCCAGAAAATTTTCCTTCATTATGGATTTGATTACTGCTTTTCTTGCTGGCATTAAAATCGTGCATTTTTTTCCACCTTTGAAAATAACTGTGATTGTTATCTTCTGTATTTATCATCTATCTGTCTTCTCACCAGTTTTGGTCCTTTGTCCTTTGCTTCTTTATTGTGGAAGAGCTTATCAAGTTAAAAAAAATATTTTTTAAGTTTATTTATTTTGAGAAAGAGAGAGAGAAAGAGAGAGAGAGAGAGAGAGAGAGAGAGCGAGCACAAGTGGGAGAAGGTCAGAGAGAAGTAGAAACAGAGTCCCAAGCAACATCAGTGTAGAGCCTGATGTGGGGCTTGAACTCAAGAACCTTGAGATCATGCCCTGAGCTGAGATCAAGAGTCAGATGCTTAACCGACTGTTCCACCCAGGTACCTCTCAAGTTTGTTTTGAAGTTAGGAAAGCATTTTGCAAGCCATTGCTGTTTTTATTTATTTATTTGATTTTTTAAAAATGTTTACTTTTAAGAGAGACAGAACATGAGCACGGGTGGGGCAGAGAGAAAGGGAGACACAGAATGCGAAGCAGGCTCCCAGGCTCCAAGCTGTCAGCACAGAGCCTGACACAGGGCTTGATATCATGAACTCTGAGATGATGACCTGAGCTCAACCGACTGACCCACCCAGGCGCCCCCTTTTATTTAATGTTTTTAATGTTTATTTAATTTTAAGAGATTTTAAAAGTTTTTAAATTTTTATTTACTTTAAGAGAGTCATTGCTGTTTTTAAAAATCTACCAGTGTAGATTTTCATTTTGTTATTGTCATTTTAATTGTCATACAGTTGTTCCCTATATCTCCTGATATTTATGCATGTGTTTGTTTTATTTTGTTTCAGCTCTGCCTTTGTAGCTAATTCTTTTTTGTCTTTCATTTTTATCCCATCCTTTAATATTAGCCTCTTTGCTACTTACGGATTTTAACCTTTGCTTGATAAAAGGCAATTCTTGCATACTCTGGAGAGTTACTGTCTCCTGAACTGTACTTTTATCAGAAGGATATTCTCCCAAGTCTTCATGAGTTTTTATTTTCTTTTATTCTAAAGTCTTCCTAGCTTTAGGTCCCATTTAGTTGTTTTCCTTTTTATTCTTTCCTATATTTAAATGGAGAGAATCCATTTCCATTTAGTGTTTACAAACACACAGGCATGTGTAATGCTCTTGGTCCTGTTCTCCCTGATAATGACGAGAAGACTCCCAGCCCAAGGTCCATAGAATAAATTAGCATTTCTACTGTGAGAGTGACTTTTTGGAATAATCAGAATTTTGGCTGGCTGGACTCTAGAGGTCATCGGACCCATCTCCTGCATCCCTGGAAGAACTCTCTCTACAGTGCCTTACGTACACGTCTATAAAAACAAGGACTCTGACTTGACTGGCTTCCTCCCAGGCAGCTGCTCCACCTCCCACCTCCCAGTCTTTCCCAGGACTTGGTTTTCGGTCTGCAGGCCGAGGTCAGATGGAGATAAGGCCTGCAGTTCTGCGGGCAGCCCCCATGGCACCTAGGGCGGGGAGGCCCATCCCCACCAAGCCAAAGGCTCCAAGCTTCCCACTTTACCCACCACAGACCACCGCGTGTGCCAATGTCCTAGTCATTCAGTGGCCTCAGCGGCCTGTAACGAAGGCTCAGCTTTCGTGTAGGGCGCTCCTGGGAGAATCCCCATCAGTGTCCTTAAGCAACGTGGGGGATTTACCCACAGGATTACAAGCCTTGCCACCCCAGCCTAACCAAGGTCTGAACTAGGCCCGAGAATAATATCCAAGTACAAAGATTTCATTTACTCTAACAAAACTTCTAGAACTTTGACAAATGTGACTTTTCATTTCCCCCCAGACTTTAAAGCAAGATTTCAGTGACCTATGAAAAGATAGTCTATATTAGTCACTGGAGCAGGTAATTTTACATCCCTATCTATACCTTGTGCGCGTGGGTGTATGTTTTGCCTTTTCTAACTAAAGATTCCTTAAAGTCCATTTAAGCCAATCTGCTTGCCCACATTTTTAGAGGGAGGAAAGATTTAGGCTGGATTAGTAGCATAAAACTTGATTTTCTTGTGTTTATGTGAACTTCTTAGAGTTGTAGGAAATGATTGTGATGGTGGTGATATTGGTAATGGTTGATAAAAGCCTTTCTGCAGACTAGCCAGACTGGGGTTAATCACCAAGGCCAGATGTGGAGCACTAGGTATCAGTTTTTTTTCAGGAGGAATTTGAGGAGTCACTGACATTCTTTGTGTAAGGTGGAGGTAAGGTGAGAGATGGCCTTCAGAGAGTCATCGCTGGGACAGGAAAAATCAGCGCCTTGAAATCAACAGGGAGGCAGCTCGCTTGCAGATGAGAGGGCTCCCGTGCAGCCCATGAAATGGGCTGATTACGTTCAGGGATGTGCTTCTTGGAAAAAGGAGGGCACCTCTCAGAATCCCTGCCAGGACCGCAAGGGCTTCTAGCATCCCGCAGATGGGCCAGATGGGGAAAGTGGTCTTCAGCTCATTCTTCTGGGACACGAGCAATTGGGGCTGGGCGCTGAATGAAGTTGGCTGGCTATACAGTGGCTATAAATCTTCTCTCTTTGTTTTTATGAGCTATTCCCTTACCTTCTCTGTTTGCCAGCCTTCAATGCCTGTCATGTTGAGGGCAGCTCCCAGTGCCCTCTTGTGTCCTGGATGGATGTGATAAAGATTAGTTAAAAAAACATAATGCAGAGATACAATAAGTCATCTGGATCTCAACATATTTCCCATGTTTCTGGTCTTTCAAGGATCTAGGCTAAAGATCTCAAGAAATCTTATTAAAAATGGTCCAAATACAAAATAAAACAAAGCAAAGCAAAACAAAACCAAAAAACAAATGGTTCTCCTGAGTGGCTCAGTTGGTTAAGTGTCCAACTTTGACTCAGGTCATGATCTTACAGTTTGTGGGTTTGGCCCCCATGTCAGGCTCTCTGCTGACAGCTCAGAGCCTGGAGCCTGCTTCAGAGTCTGTGTCTCCCTCTCTCTCTGCCTCTCCCCTACTCATTCTTTCTCTTCCTCTCCCTTTCTCTCTCTCTCTCTCTCTCTCTCTCTCAAAAATAAACATTAAAAAATTAAAAAATGAACATTCAAAACCAAATAAACACAACACAGTAAAAACTATAAACCAACTTTCCTGCTATTTGTATTCATTGGAAAATACTTTTCTTTGAAGCTTTAAGTCACTCCAGTAGTTATGCTACTTAAATATTTAGCATGTTTTATTTATGCTTTTAAAATATATTTGGGATACCTCAGTGGCTCAGTTGGTTAAGTATCTGACTCTTGGTTTTGCCCCAGGTCATGAGCTCATGGCTTGTGAGTGGGAACCCCGCATTGGGCTCTGCTCTGACGGTGTGGAGCCTGCTTCTCCTTCTCTCTTTGCTCTCTCTTTCTGCCCCTAGCTCTCTTGCGTTGTCTCTCTCTCAAAATAAATAAAAAGTTAAAAGAATTAAAATGCCCGTAATAGGCAAATGCACATATGTAAATATTTGTGTGTGTAGAAATAGAGATAGAGATAGACCAACTGTATTCTTATTCTCTCTTTCACTGTATCACTATTTAAGTTTTAAGTTCAAGGCTTAAATCTTATTCTAATTACCCCCCTAACCCCACCTTTATAACTCTTTCACAGTTATTCATATTAACAATAGATAAGCTGTATAAAAAATTGAAAGAATGTAGCAAATATTGTTGATTAAATACAACCAACACTTCCACTTCACCCTTAACTCCTTCAAGCAAAATTAATTCTGTTTTTGTTAGGAAAGGGCATCTGGTATAATTGTGGCCAAAATGAAATGAGAGGAAGTGTATTGAGGAGCTTGAAGGAAAGGTATTGTGGCTAACTAAGAGAAGACGTAAGCAAGAGAGGCCTCATCTTCCACTCTTGGTCATTGTCATTGCTGTGTCTGCTTGTGATGGCTGTAATCTTAGCAGCTGTCCTGGAATTCTGAAGGATACAGGAGACCAACGGAGCCCACATGCTGGAGATAGGCGGACAGCAGGATGGAAGGTGAGTGATCTTTGATCCGCTGAAGTGTTCCGTCCTGGATCTGCCTTAGCTGAGGACTTCTTGATACATAAAATACTGGAGGTTATTGGCTTATTGTTTAACTAGTTTAGAGTTTTATTTTACAGAATTTGAAAGCATTCTAACTGATTAGAAGAAGAAAACTTACTTGTTAAGCTGTATGTGTGTTTCCTGTATGATAAAAGAAGATTTTGTGGTTATTTTGGTCACAAAAGGAGGTCATTCAGAAATTAAAGTATGAAGAAAAAATAAGAAATGGAGTCCTATGTAATGGTCACAGTCTCTTCTCCCTAAAGTTGTGTGGCACACAGATAAAGAAAAGTATGATGCTTTTTATGTAGAATACAGCCGGGATTTTATAACCAATAGGAATCTAGGAACAAGACTAGAAAGAGAAGTAGTTCTCCTTTTTAGCCCCTCTACAGAAAACTAAGTTTCTCTTGCTGTCCAAGAAAAATAGAAAGCCCCAAACTAAATCATGCACATCCATTTGCATGGCGCATATGGAAAAGTGTTTGTATGTTTACCTCTGTTTGACTTTGTGATCTATGCAGTGATTTCTTCCTGGGATTTCTGCAGAGTAATGATCCTGTCTTTTAAGATGAAGTACCGTGTGAATGAATTTTGTGACATATTGTCGCTTTGAGTTTACAGTGGTGGTTCACAAAGCTCCTAAAGGAACTCAAGCATTTGTACCTAGTGTCTACATTTAGAGTAGAAGCAGTGAGGGTCACTCACCAGAACTGATGACTCGCTATCCAGAATTCTTCTGAGATACCAGCTCAGCTGTGGGCAAAGAAAATGGTGGCTACTCAGTGATGGTGAAGCGACTAAAAACAGAGAATGATTTTAGAGAAGACCTTAACCCAATGTGGATTTGCTTATCGTTGCTTTTACACTGCCCTTGAAATGCACTCACACGTGTACACTCTACCTGGGAGGTTTAGGCAACCTTGAAAGGTTGTGAAACTTGTGAGTGCGTGACTCATTAAATTATTTCTGGTAAGTGTCACAAACACCAGTGTCTTTCCAGAGCCCTGTTCAAAGGGCAGTAATCAAGTTGTGTCACATAACCTTGAAAGTCACCATGTGAAATGCAGCTTTTCTGGTGATGAGATGGAATTGGGGCTCAAAGGGAGGTGACCTTTATCAGAGACACCTGCCTCCACTGGGTCTACACATAGTGAAATCCTAACTCACAATCTCTACTAATCATTAATCTATGTTCTTTCTTTCTTTGCATATTTTGGACAAATGACTTTTTGGAGGGCCAGAAGAGGCTGTTAACCATACTAATAACATGCGAAATCAGTGATATTAATAACTTAATAAGGAAAATGTAACCACAGGTGAAAGTGATAATGACTAAGCATAACTCGAACCCTAAAGAGAGTTACAATGATGGATGTCTCCAGCCTCTGTCCAACTGTCACCATCTTCCTAAAAGTTACAAAGTGATGGAGACATTACAGTATTATTAGAGGTGTGGACACCATAAGGATACCAAGATATAAAGCAGATTAGTTCTCTCACAGGCAGGTTCTTTTTGCACATGCTCGGTTCATTCTACTTAGGATATTTAAGATTGTTGAGTTGTGTCACAATTTGTCTACCCTGGAAGATTGTGAGCATTTGTTGCAGAGACCATTGTTTCTTCAAATCTATAGTGTGAGAACTCAGCATGACATAAATAAACGGATAGAAGATAAAATTATGCGAGGATTAATCAATGAAGAGCTGTGTATCATTGTAGGGACTGCAAATATTACCTTGGAAAGAAATTTCTATTTTTCTTGAAGGCTGTTTTGAGACTTTTTGATAATTAAAATGCATTAAAGGAAGATTCTAGGATAGCTCTAGCTTAGCAATATAGAACATCAGGAGGTAGGTAAAATATATTATGTAAATGAGTTATTTCAATTTTTATTTAATTTGTATTCTGCATTTTAAGGGTCATTAAATGTTTTGTGTATTGGTGTTTCTAATTTGTTTTCCTTTTAAAAAATTTCATATGCTTCTAATGGAAAAGACCAAATTAAATAACACTGAACACACGTAATTACTTAAAAAGAATTTTGATCTTGATAATGACATGTACCAAGTGTATTTTTCAACACCACTAAGCTGTTCTTCAGATCTCAGAGGGTACTAACTAGGTATCTTACAACTTAGCTCACTTCTGCCACTACCTGAGGTTAGCATCAGATCCCACAGATGAGGGCTCAGTCCCATAAGACTGCCCACCTTAGTTACCAATTTCGAGTTCAAGTTGTATATAACCTGTGCCTCTGACTAGCCTTGGCTATAAACAGTTTCCCTTTATCCCCTCCTCATGTTTGATAGTTTGCTAGAGCAGGTCACAACAGTCAAAGAAACATTTGCCAGTTTATTATAAAGAATATTGTACATGATAGAGATGGTCAGATGAAGAGGTACATTAGGTGTGTTCCAGCAGGATCCCTCGAGCATGGGAATTTCTCCATGGAACTAGACTCCACCACCCTCTTAGCCTATGGATGTGTTCACCAACTCCAAAGTTCTCAGCTTCATCCTTTTGGGTTTTTATGAAGGCTTCATTACATAGACACGCTCTATTAAATCACTGGCCACTGGTGACTGATTCAACCTCCTGCCCCTCTCTCCTTCCTGGAGGTCAAGATGTGGGACTTTCAGTCCCAACCCTCTAATCATGGTCGGCATCCCCTCATCCTTAGGAGCTTTCCGAAAGTCACCTTGTTAGCATGAACTCAGGTGTGGTTGATAGGGGCTGGCTCTGAATAATATGATATCTTCCCTTTCTAACCGCTTAGGAAATCCCAAGGGTTGTAGGAGCTTCGTGCTGGAAACAGGGACAAAGACCAAATATATATTTCTCATAAATCACAGTATCACAACATGGTAGTGATAAGAAATGAGAATCTTATTGCCATGAAAGTGACTATCAATAGAAATGAGTGTGGTTTAGTTTTTAGCCAAGCTCTTTCTACTTGAGTGAAGATTTTATGTTGAGCTATGCCTCACTTGAAGAAAACATGTAAAATCTGTATTTCTAAGAGACGATGGAGGTTGAAATGGTAAATTATAATAGTAACCAACATTTGAAATGAGCTTTACAGTTCCAAAAGTCTTTCAAATCAATTTCTTTTTGTCAGCCTTAGAATAGCCATGTGACAGATATGATTCTGACATTCCCCCTAGACAAGCAGTAAATGTAAAGAGTAGAAATTAAACTTAACATTTTGACTAAATATGCAAATTGCAAAATATGTCGACCTTCCCAGAGAAGTAGTTATATTCCTTGCAAAAGCTATGAATATTTTAAGAAAGACAAATAGAGGAGCACCTGGGTGGCTCAGTCAGTTAAGTGTCCGACTCTTGGTTTTGGCTCAGGCCATAATTTCACAGTTTGTGGGATCGAGTCCCAAGTCAGGCTCTGCTTGTGACAGCAGGGAGCTTGCTTGGAACTCTCTCCTTCTCTCTCTGCCCTTTTCCTGTTCACATGCACGTGCCTTGTCTCTCTCTCTCTCTCTCAAAATAAATAAATAAACTTAAAAAAAAGTACCAGCTAGGGATTATGGTTTCTTGGTTTGAAATTTGGCCTCACAGCTTCGTTTGTTTAACCCCCAGAAAGTTTCCTAAACTTCTCAGCCTCAGCTTACTGAACTGATAAATGGTATAATAATAGTACCTAAGAAATAAATGAGATAATGCTTGTAAAATGCTTGGCACCATAAATAATAGCTATGGCTATTATTATTGTTATTATTAATATTAGTCAGGGACTTGGGTTTCATATATGACATGTTACATTTCCTTACCAGGAGATCTGCATAGATAAAGGAAGTAATTAGTCCCCCTTCTATTATTTCTCCTGGACGTTGTACCTCCATTTCACTCTAAACAAGACACCACCGTCTGCCCTTTTAGTTCAGTGTAAATGCAGTACCTATTAAGGATCCCATGAAAAGTTTTAGAGCAATCAGGAAAATTTCAACAGATAGTGAAACCACAGCCTAGATTCAGTGGACATCATTTGTCTCATAATCGGCCTTCAAAACCATTTGTAACTTAAGCTTGAATTCCACCAGATGTTCTCTGTGATGATATAACATTTTTTTCCTTCAAAATTAGGTATCACCCATGTACTCGGGACACACCGGTTTCCCTCCGCCTTCCCTAATCACAACAAGCCTATGGGATATGAAATCATAGTATGATCACGGTTGCCCAGATGTTCTGAAACTTGTTACTCAGCATTTACTGTGGCAAAAAAAAAAAAAAAAAGGTCTATTGACTTTCAAAAAATGCAAACTCCTTTCCAGAAGCTAAGCAAAATGAAAAGGAGAGTGAGCCATTTACTCCTTAAAGGAGAGAAGAGCCGAATGTGGCTCACCGAACTTAGGAAATGCAGTAGTAAGAAATGCCGAAGCACAAAGATAGGTCTCATTTTCAGGCTTTAAGAGTTACACTTTGAGGAAATTCCTGCATAGATTGCCATAAGTGTTATATTTTTGACTCAAAATGAGTTTTGTATTTGCTCCAAACCCCTTTTCTGTTGCACTGCTGTTGGTGCATCTGCCTTATATAACTGTCATGAATTTTAGGATAGTTGTGCCACTACTAATTCATCCTCAGTCTGTCTTCAGCACAGCAGGCAGCCAGTCCTGTTACAACATCAGTGATGTTCAGCCATTGGTGTGCTGGCTGGCTTTGACAGCTCTCTATCTCTGTCAGTGTAAAAGCCCAGTGTCTGATAATCCCCTCGTGATCTGGTCTCTCACCACCTTATCGCCCACTTTTCAACCTCTCTTTAACTGGACTCCAGCTGTACTTTCCTGACTATTCCTTGAGTGTGCACCAGGCATGCTCTTGGCCTTTTCCTTTGCTCCTCCATCTCCTTGGCATACTTTTCCCCAAGATACTTCCTTTGCTTAATCATTTACACCTTTCTCTTCTCAGTGAGAAATACTCTGCCTTCCTAAATACCCTATATAAAAACGCAACCCCTTCCCTCAACACTCCCTAGCCCTATGTAGCATTATTATTATTATTTTTTTTAACATTTCGCTTGTCACCATTTAACATTCTATATATTTATATCACCCTCTGAAGTATAGGTGCCAAGATGGCTGGGATTTTTATCTCTTTGGTTCCCCATTGCATCTTTACCACCTAGAAAGCTCATAGTAGGCATTCAATAAATATTTGCAGATTTGATTGGTAAGTAGTCACTTGCACAACCAGGAGTACTCAGGGAAATGTATTTTCCTCCCAAATTGCCTAGAACAGGGAGTGAAGTACGGGAGTGATTCTTTGGGCTTGTGGTGAGAGAGGGGTTGCGTAGCCACAATGGTTTATTGTTAATGAGTCAATATTCCCCTTCAATCTGAAATACTTGTACGTGAATGGTAGAGATTAAATAACCTTTCAGCTTTGTGACTGCTCATTGCTGCTGCAAAAGTAAATAAAACTGACTTCTTGATACTGCATTTCCCATTAGAGTTTATTTTTTCTCTCCCGCGTTATCCTCCTTTTCTTTTGCACAGCAAGTTTATACTAATCACTCTTGGAATGAACGGCTAGCTCGAGATGCTCTTAAGTCGCATTGCAAATGGAATTCTTTTCCTTTTCCACCCTTAAGATTTACTTCTCTATGTTGAAGAGAGGGTCTGTAAGTTGATGAGCTCTCCAAGGAACCGCTTGGAAGCTGGACAAGAATAATACTCCCAAGTCTCAGAACCCAGTCACTGTCAGGCCCACGTTGGGAGGAGGGAGGTGCCATTCGAGGAACTGTGTCCATGGTTGGGAGATTGTCGGGAAGCTCCTGATGAATGAGATGCTAGACTTCATCTCCTGCATCTCATGCCCGGGCCGTGCTGCAGAACCCAGCCACATCTGTGCCTGATGGGAAGCAGATGTTTCACTTTGTAGGGAGAAAGCGTTCAGAACTATGGAATTGAGGACTCAGACGCCCTTTCTCTTTTGTTTCCTCTCAAGAAACAAATTGAGGAGGGAAAATTACACCCAACTAATGACCCTGCAAGAGGACTTAACTACAGCAGGTTGAAACCAATCCATGTTTTAAGGATTTGTGTAATTCAAAAAGAAAAAAAAAAAGCAATATGCTTTAAAGTTAAGTTCAGCCAATTGGACAGTTTCAAGAATTTTTTTTTTTTACATCAAGTTCTATTACTGCTGTTTTCATAATCTTTCTTGTTTCTGTCTCCTCATGTTAATTCTTTTTGTCACTTGGATTCCCTTGACCTCTTTTCTGCAGTTTTGCTATAGTTTTCAAACTTGCTTTCTCACCTTGTCTCCCCTACTGCAGACCATCCTATGCTCTGCTGCTACATTAATTCCTGAAATCTTAGGTCTGATCATGTTATTCAGTTCCTCAGAAGCTTTCAGTGGCTCCCTGATTTTTACTGGATAAAGTTCATTTCCCTCAGTCTTGAATTTACATCCTTTGTCATTCCGACCCAACCTGTATTAGTTTAGCCAATCTCTCACGATATTCCTATTACTCCAGGGAAATAGGAATATATTTCTGTCACTACGTTTTTTTGTTTTTTTGTTTTTAACACAAATTCCCTTGTGTTTCTTCCCTATGTGATTTTGGTCCCGATTATCACTTGATCTGATAGACCCCCGGTATTAGCTTGTTCGGGCCGTAGTAGCAAGATACCACAGCTGGGTGGCCTAAACAACAGAAATGTATTTTCTCACCGCCCTCGAAGCTGAAAGTCTAAGATCTATATGCTGTCAGGTCTGGTTTCTGGTAAGACTTCTCTTCTTGGCTTAGAGATGGCTGCCTTCCGTCAGTGTCCTCACAGGGTCTCTCCTCTGTGCACCTTTGTCCCTGTGACTTCCTCTTCTTGTCAGAACATCTATTATATTGGATTAGGGTCCTACCCTGAAGGCCGCATTTTAACTCAGTCACCTCCTTAAAGATCCTACATGCAGCATGGTTGCATTCTGAAGTATTAGTTTGGGACCTCAACATATGAATTTTGGGGGACACAATTCAGGCCACAACAACCTTCCAGTACATTCATTTGCAAATCCTATCCATAAAGAAAAAAAAAGAAATTTTCTCCATCATATCTCATCTGTTCTTAAAGCTATCAATATCTTTGTCTTCCCTTCTCTGCATCTCATTTGTACATGTTTCTCCCATATATTATAGCACTTTCTTTGTAACTTCTTTTTGTTTTCAGTTTTTCCAGCTTTATTGAAGTATGAATGACAAATAAAAATGTATGTATTTAAGGTGTACAACATACTGTTTATAAATATGTGAGTATATATACTTAGAAACGATTACCATAATTATTGGTCTAATTCACATATCCACTATCTCACAGAGATAACTTTTCTTGTGGATGTGGTGAAAATTCTTGAGATCAGTGCATGATAAGAGTGGACCGAACTTGCTGATTTTCACCTCAGGAAATACAAATGACACCCTTAGCACATGACTTTGTGACTGGCACATACAGAAAATAGTATTATTATTAATATTGATTTTGTTCACAAGCATTTTTGAACACCTTTACCTGTTTATTGGTACACCAAATAAGTGCATCCATATCACCTTACAGTCCAATAATCAGTCTACATTGATAGAATGAATGGTCCTTGCCTCTAAAGAATTTGTGATTCTTTAGGAAAGAATCTATAAAGGCATTAAGAGCTAATGACTTATATAAAAGAAAGGTATTTAATCAGAGTGTGTGCTGGTGTGCCAGAGTAATTAAAAAGTCGTTGGATTTTTCATTCATTTTAGTTCTCATTCATTGTTAGCTTACCAGTCAGGATAAGAATGGACTTGTGTATTTGTCTCTTGTTGATTTCACTGAAATACATGTAAGAGTTGGGATTCACCATTATCTTGTGGTAAGCAAAAATCGGTTAAAGCAATTGCTGACAATCCATTTAACCAAAGTAAGTATGCCACTGTTCATTGGAGAGGAATAAGAATAATATACAAAGAAGGAAAAGAAGAGGAAGACGAAGGCAGAGAGAAGAGGAGGAGGAAAAAGAGGAAGAGGAGGGGCAGGAAGAGGAGGGGCAGGAAGAGGAGGAAAAACAACAGAAGCAATAGAAGCGATCATCAACCAAGTGCAAAATGTGTGGCAGGCGCTTTATAAGGAATTTTCTAAATAATACCTCTTTTAGCTTTTAACATAACATCTCATGAGGTAAAGACCGGTTCTCAGTTTACAGCTGATGAAACTGAAGCACTCTGAGATGAAATCGGCTGCTTAGGTTTATACAAATACGTAACTGAACTAGGATCAGAAGCTACACTGCCCAGATACAGATTCTGTCTTCCCTTCTCACGCTGCCTCCGAAAATCAAATTCATCAGCAATCTCAGATTAAATAAGTGAAACTTCTTGAAGCCTGTAACATGATAACGCACCCTGTGAGTCTCCAACAGAAAGTTACAGTAAATTGTCCATCCTGAAATTATTTTGACTAGTGTTTTTTCCCTAGGAAGGTATTTCAGGAATCCTGTTATGAGGAAATGCTCTTCTTTGATATTATTTTGGAATTACAGTGTATTATTTGTATCCGCTTGTATGGCCCCCTTTCCTTTAAAACTGTTTATGGCATTAACTTGTCAAATACCTTTAAATTTCATTCAGCATATAAATCTGTATCTGGTGAAGTCTCACTCTCTCTTTTTTCCCATTGGAAATTGCTGAGGTATCAGACTACAAAGTATTTCTTTTAAGGCAGTATTCTTGGTGCTGTTTGGCCTTAGATATCTAAGGTGCATTGCTAAGGACTTTTGCAGAAATAAAGTTCAGAATAAGCTCTTATTCTTGTTTTAGCACTTTTCAATCAGTTAGATTTGTAAAATAGAGGACTTTTCATGGTCTTACCATCTAAAAGAACATTATAGAATACATTCAGATTTTTCTACATTTTGTATTTCAGTCGAATCTAGTTAGTTACGGAGTATCTGGTGTATACGGAACATTGTGAAGTCCAAGGGATATTAGAATAAGATACGACCATTGTTCTCAGAATCTCACAGCCTGATATGTGTGTAGAATTTCCTGAAAGAGATTTCAGATGAGAGTAGGTTAAATATAGCAAGGAAGACCTGCAAAGGACCTCTCCTCTCCCTGGTAGCTACCTATCTATCAACCCAACTCTCCCTGATGGAGGTGGTCTACCAAACTGCGTAGGGAAGCCAAGGGTGTGTTTCTTTCTAAAGTCTCCGGGGATAATAAAATCTTGAACCAGCATCTCCAAATGAATGAGGTTTTCAAGGCATAGTAAGACTGGTGAAGGGTATGGGCTGCCATGGTACTGGTGTTTATATTGCATGGCAAATAGCTGTCTCAGTTCTACATGACTTAGAATCCTAAACTGTTATGGGGAAAAAGGCATTTTCAACATTCTTTTTCCAAATCCCACACATTAAAAAAAAAAAAAAAAAAAGCACAAATCCAAGATACATATGCCCTGCTGGGAATCCATCCCCCATGTGTGGGCGCTGACTACTCTGTCTGGAATTTGCTTGTGTGTAGGAAGCATGAAGTATATTAGTTTTTGGAAATTTGATACCAGACATGGACAGGTAAGGGAACAGCAGTCAAGTTACTTTGTGATGTTTGAGAAAGTTAAGGAGATGTTTGAAAATGAATTTCAGGTCCTTAAAATGAGAGTCAGGTTTGTCCTGTTTGATTTCTCTTATCTTCATGTCTCAAGAAACACATAAGAATGACTGTAAATTTTAGAATGAAATAAGCACAGGATTGTAACCTCTTCTGTGAATGTCAGAAAAGGAGAATTTTGTGGGGTGTGTGTGTGTATTTGAACTTGAGTGTTGGAAGATCAGAATATCTATCTGCATTCTAATTCCTGATTTGCTGTGCACTCTTGAGAAGTTATTTATAGTATGTGAACCTATATTTCTTTACTTGTAAAATCGTAGCAAAAAAGCCCATCATGATCTGTGTTACAGAGAATAGTCAAAATGACAGAGTTGGGCCAACAGTATAGGAATTTAAATATGAATTTTATGAACTAATTAAAAGTACATTCATGCACGAGAAGTGGAAAGATCTACAGGAAGGGAAAACATGAATATTTAGAGTGGTAATATTTGGACTATTTTTATTTCTTTTTAAAAACTTTATTATAGATTTTTATTCTGTTCAGAGATATAAATAATACTGAGGAATTCTCCTTCCAGCAAGCCTGCACAGCTCCTGCCAGCCCAATGCTCTCATAGGTAAAAATAATGAATTCTGGACAAAATACAAAATGCAAATATATGAAGGCACTAAGAGTAAGGGAAAGTGGCACATAGTGAGTGGAAACCTGTGTTGAAAAGATGGTAACCATCTTTCCCTGTTATTCTGAGCTTTTAGCCTGAGGGCAGGCTGCCATTGGTCAGCCTTACATGGAACAGCCGAAGCTCAGGTACAAAAACTTAGTCATATTAGCTTGGAAAGCCAGAGGAGGCTTTGGAGGTTGTGGCATCTGGAGAGTCGGCGAGGAGAATCCCAGATAGGGGAAGCTTCAAATTCTTTATGCAAACTCTTTCCAAATCTCTGGTTGACTCGGGAACCATACATGCTCAGAGAAGACCCACAGTAGCCTAATTAATTAGTTCATAAAATTCATATTTCAGCCTAAGGTTGAAATAAAAAATTGTATTCAGAGTTTGAAATTTGAATTCAGTCAAATATTACCTGCTTTGCTTTGTTTAAAAATTTTTTTAAAATGTTAATTTATGTTTGAGAAATAGAGAAATAGGGCATGAGCAGGAAAGGGGCAGAGAGAGAGGGAGAATGTGAAGCAGGCTCCAGGCTCTGAGCTGTCAGCACAGAGCCCAATGCAGAGTTCAAATCCATGGACTGTGAGATCATGACCTGAGCCAAAGTTGGACACTTAACCAACTGAGCCATGCAGGCACCCCAGCTTTACTTACTTTTTAGCCCTAGCTTGACCTATTCCTGGTCTCAAAAGGAGTTGAGTATGTGTTATGTTGGGGAAGGAGGTGAAAGGAAAGGGAAAACATCCATTTTTTCTCGCAGTGTTTTGCTGTATAATTAATGCCTGCATTACTAAACGTTTATATGCTTTAGGGGACCACAATGGAACCCAGCGTCTCTATAACATATTTTCAAAATCCAAGGTACAACCAAGGTTACTTTACATATGAAGAAAGGGGGAAATATAAGCCCTTTCCAAGAGGGACAACCCCCTCCCCAAACCAAAAATAACAATCAGTGGAGACTAATCCCAAGATGGTTTGGAAGTTGGAATGATCAGGTAAGAATTAATTTTTAATTTTTTATTAAAAACTATTATTAATGTTTATTTATTTTGGGGAGAGAGAGAGACAGAGAGACAAAGTGTGAGCAGGGGAGGGGCAGAGAGAGAGGGAGACAGAATCTGAAGCAGGTTTCAGGCTCTAAGCTGTTACCACAGAGCCAGATGTGGGGCTCAAACCCATGAACCATGAGATCAGGATCTGAGCCACAGTTGGATGCTCAGCCAACTGAGCCACCCAGGCTTCCCTCAGACAAGAATTTTTATGTGGCTGTTACCCTTTTGATCAAGGGCTAAGGAAAACATGATCATAATGAAAAGGGGGATAGCAAATCTTAGAAAAGAAACTATACCAAATTAAAAACCTAGATAAAAAGAAAATACTAGTTATAGAAGGACAAAACCTTACAAATCACAAGTTTCTTTAACAAGAAGTGATTTATAGTATTACAGTATTTTGGTATATATCCAGAACAGTTACACAAGGTGAGTACTCAATAGTGTGAAATGCCTATTGTCAGAAAATATGTGTCAGTAGAGAAAGTGGAGAGAAAGCCATAGACACAGTTAAAGGGGGTCATACTGCTACTAACAATGCAAACGTTTATTGAGCTGTAATTACAGTCCATGCTCCACACTAAGTCTTTGACTTACCCAATTGTCGCTTATCTAATATAACCTCTTTTGGTACCATTGTTCTCAGAATGCAGACTTAAAAAATAAATAAATAACTTGAGGCTTAGAAAATTTAGGTGTCTTGCTCATGGTCCCAGAGCCAGGAGGAAATTGATTCTTTTAAATATCACTCTGCGATGTAGCAATTTGTTTGAAGCACAACCCGAAGCATAAAGGGCAGGGATAGAGTTCGCTTGTTAATAGGACTGTGCTTACAGCTGTGTCTGCGAAGGTGCAGAGGCAGTTGCTGGGGAAGGGTGGATAAAGTGCTGAATGGGCCCAGTTTCCACCTTAGGCTTTTGCCACAAATTTCGCTTCATTGTCATTGGCAAAGTTTATCATTTCATCATTAGTGGCAAGAGTGAAAAGCAAATATTCCTGAAAGAAGAAGTTACCTGACTAAACAATATCAAGATATAAATTAAAATTATTCTTTTTCCTTGGATGTTACAACATTTAGTTTTTGAGTCCTTATTCTATGCCATGCACACTGCTAGGTGGTTCATATATATATATATATATATATATATGATATATTTTACTTATTGACTCTTATGGATTATGCACTATTATCCTAGATTGTAAAAATAAAAACAGGCTTAATGAGTCAGTAACTTGCCCAGCATTATGGCTTGAAAATGGCAGAAGTGAATTAAAAATTGAGTCTGATTAACTTCAGATCTTGATTTCTCAGACTCCATCAACTCCTGAGAACACTGGTGTCTAAATTCAAAGGAGGCAGAGAAGATGAAGGAGGAAAGCTAGGGCATAGCAATGGGAGACCAGTGACCCTGGAGAGAGACTTTTCTGTTTGATAATATTTCCTAAGGCTGTGTTGTGAGTGACATAGGTTCACACATGAAGGGCCCTGAAGAGAAAAAGGTGTAGAAAGACCTGAAAGTGGTATGATTGATGTCTGACTGGTGGGAGCTTTTCTCCCAACTTTCACATCCAATCAATCATGAAGTTCTTTCAATTCTTTCTTCTTGAGGTTCTCAAGTATGTATCTTCATATTCACTTCTATCACCATAATCCAGGCTACCAGTATTACTCACTTTCCAATTCTCGCCTCTCTCCAAATTATTCTCTTTATTAGCAGAGGGTTATCTTTCTTAAATGAAAGTCCAGGCAGAACACTCTCTGCTTAAGCATTTCAGTGACTTCCCAAATTCCTCAAGTTATTCCTTCCCATAATTTATTGAATCAATTCATCTTTTAATGTTGGCCCTTATTCTAAATTGTTATTATAACAAAGAACCCTTTGACAAGCATTTTTATATATCTTTTTAAGTACATCCCAAACTACTTAATCATAGAGCCAAAAGTTGTGCTCATTATTTCTGCCTGTGTCTGATTTTGAGGATTCAGTCATCATCCTGGATATTGGCCAAGGATCTAGGACTGACCCAGTATAGTCACAGTCACAGCCACAGTTTCCTTCCCAAGACACATATTATGACATGTCAACCAACAGGAATGAAATAGTTAGGAGTCAGGAACAATATTAATCAGTACTTTTTGGTGTAAAGGCCTATTTATTTTTTATCTCCACTATCATACTGAAATGGGAAGGATATGGAAAAGAAAGTAGCAAACATAATGAAGGTTTACCAACCATACTTTGCCCTCAAGGAAAGGTATCTAAGAAGACCTCAAGGAATACTGTGAGGAAAATATTTTGAAATAGAAGATTCAATGGAAACTAAGAGGAGTTATGGAATGTGGTAGTGTGATAGGAAGCAGGGGAAAGAAGGGACATACCCAATGCACTTCAGTAATGCTAAATGTCTACTCAGGCTAGAAATGATGCATTGGAAGACAGTCCCTAGGAAGACTGATTCATACAGAAGGCAGAGAAAAAGATGTCACCTCCATTTTCTGAAAATGATCCTTCAGACAAGCATCCCTATCATTTTTAATGTCTCTTTATCAAGCGTCATCTTCCAGGGCACCTGGGTGGCTTAGTCGGTTATGCATCTAATTCTTGGTTTCGGCTCAGATCATGATCTCACGATTTGTGAGTTCAAGCCCTGCATTGGGCTCTGCAGTATCAGTGCAGAGCATGCTTAGGAGTCTCTCTCTCTCTCTGCCTCTCTCCCGTTCACTAGTTCTCTTTGTCTCAAAATAAATAAGCTTTTTTTTTAAAGCATCATCTTTCTTTTAAAAGGGGAGGAAATCAATAGAAGTAAGTACATCAGGAATATGTGCATGGAATTCAAGGAAAACAATCAGGATGATTTGAAATAATCAGTTGAACTGGGTATTTAGTAGAACAAAAATAAGTGGTTTTGAGAGCCCACTCAGAAGTTAGATATTCTAGATGTTAGTGATACTAAGAAAGAAAGAAATCTAGAGACATAGCCTACATGAAAATGAAAGTGGAAAAACAGCAGGAAATCTGCCAAGATTTAAGAAAACATACATATATATTAGCAGAAAAGATTGAAGATGGATTCTTAACTCCATTTATCTTTTTTGGACAGTTTGTCCTTTCCATCCTCACAACTTAGTGTTAAAATTGTAAACTTGTATTTTGAAATTATAGACAGATGATAATATTCTTCTCAATAATAAAGAGAAGAAAACAGGTTTCCCTAAGCTGGTGTTATTGAGGAAGATCTGAAGATTGAGAAGCAAAACCAACTGATTCAAGAGGGAAGATGCATCACTACAGCCTTGAGGCATAGAAATGTTCTTGAATAGATGAGCTCACTGCTGAACTTAATAAGGGGCTTGCAGGTCTTTAAGCTGTTAGCTAAGAAATGTATTCAAGTTTATGAAAAAGGGCATATTAGTTTTCAGGTGGGGAAGGATAAACACCCGAAGCAATATTGTACACCAAATGTGAAACATTTATGGGCACGTTATTTATAAAGCCGAGCAGCAGGAGGCGGCAGAATGATGCATGAGACCTGAGTGGCAATGAAAGGAAGATGGTGCACTACTTGCTTACTTTAAGAGAGATGGCGAAATAGCTGCAAGAAGGAAAATGGCCAGATCACCCAGGGAGCGTGGACCAAGACCAGACCAAGTCTCCTCTAGAAGACAAGGAGGTCTGTGTGTGCAAGAATCAGGGAACTGTGTGGGCAGGACTCAGGAATATGTACTTTTTCCATGTTTCCGAAGAGTATAGAGAGACTATTAGGAGAATAAGCTCCAGTGGCCTGAAATCGTAGACTTTGTCCGTTTTCCTTTGTAGAGTGGGTCCAGATCCATCTGGGACTCAGAGAACTCTTTCTGGACCATCTCTTCCCTCTCATCACTGCCCACCAACCCCCATTGATCAGTCTGTAACTTCTATCCGCTGTCCATCTTTAAAATGTTTTAAATCCATGCAGTAGTGTTATTCGACTAGTTCAGGCTTTTGTTTATTACTTCTGTTGATGCAGTGCTCATGTATAGTACAGCAGCAAGACTGATCTTTTAGAAGATAAGGGAAATCAAATGATATCTTATTGGCCTCCTGCTTAAATTTCCCCAACAATTATTCATTGTTTTCAGGATCATATTTCGCTGTGACATTTAAGGTCTGTTATGATGTAGCCTATACCTACTTCCATTTCAACTGAACACCAAATCTTGCCAAATCCACACACACACTCACACACACACACACACACACACACACACACACGTGTTTCCACGCATGTATACCCACATATGTACACACATCCCCTACTCTGTTGAACTACTGAGCTACTTGCTGTCCTCTGAATAGGCTGTGATTCATCTTGTCTCAGCACATGTCACTTTGGCCAGGAAAGCTGTTACCACTCTTTTCCACTCCTTGAAATCCAAGCTTCAGTGTAACCTCCTCCTAGAAGATTCTCATAGTGTAGCACTGGTGATTATCTCTGTCTCAGGGCTGGTAATAATTTATTAAAAATTAGATATCACCTCATCCATCTTCCACCATGTGGCTTGAGTGTGTGGAGAGCAGAGATCTCTCTCTATGGATCATCAGTACCTATTACATAAATGGGTGAATCAAAAATAGCTAAAAAAACCCCACCATTTTTCTTACAAATTTATACTATTTTATATATGACTTGAGTTGGTTGGATCCTATACTTGGGCAGAAGGGAGGAAAGCTAGAAGGAACATACTAGGACCACTGGGAACATTTTAATATAGATTGTGGATTAGATTTAAGCATTGTATTGATGCTAAAATGTTTTGATAATTTTGTAGCTATGTAAGAGAATGTCCTTGTTCCTAAGAAATACACAAAGATATACTATATAATAAAGTGGTGTGATGTCTCCAACTTACCCTCAAAATTATATATATAGATGTACAGATAGATAAATTACTACCTTTGCTATTGGGACTTAATTAGACCTGGGTTCATTTAGTTGCTTGTAATTTGTCTTTAGTCTCTTTATGTACAGTTTAAAATATTTTTAAAGTTTATTTTAAGAGACAGAGAGAGTAGACAAGGGGCAGAGTGCTGTGAGGGTGGAGCCTGATGCAGGGCTGGAACCCATGAACCTTGAGATCATGACCTGAGCTGAAACCAAGAGTCAGACACTCAACTGACTGAGCCACTTGGGTGCCCCAAGTCTCTTTACGTAGTTTAATGCCCCTGAGGACACCAGCCCTTTTGGATATTCCCATAGTGCCTAGTTTCCTCTGATGAGAAGGATGTGAGATGTTCTGGACCTGTTGAGAAAGCATTGGTAACACAACAAACGATGTTCAGTTGAGTGGGTGAGCCACAGTTTGGTGTACTGGAAAAAAGGAAGGACAGAAATCCAGGAGACCTGGGTCCTTAACTCTTCTCTTCACTAAGCAGTTGTGTGACCAGTGGCAATGCTAGTGTCAGTTCATGAAAAGAAGTTGATGACTTCTAATATTCCTGTTAGTTCTAAAGCTATATCCCTAAACATATAATGCTTGGAAAAATAACAGTCCAAGGCTCATTCATAATACAGTGTGCCAATAAACCAAAAGGAAACAAAAACATGAATAATTGGCCAAAACACACAGGTACAAATGATATTCTGTTGCGGCCTAAGATGAAAGGGATGGCCTTTCAAAGAGGAAGCACTGCAACCAGTCCATAAAGGGCCCTAATGTATCATAAATGAAAGACAGAAAAACAATGACAGAAAAGGAACACAATGACTATCAGAAAGAAATCAGACAAGCGTGTCTTATTTTCATACAAGGGGTATTATATGGTTATAATGAAAAACTCAGGGCCACATGTAACATATTGATGATATTCAGAAGAATGTTCTGCATAAAACAACCAAAGAAAGTAGTTGCTTAAGGATATGTACTGTATCATATTATTTAAAAATGCTATATAATACTATGTACCATATATATGAGGGGAATAATCATAAATACCAAATTTTGGACATGAGTGACCTAAGAAAGAATAGATCATTAATAGAAGGGAGAAGCATAATAATTTTGGAGACTGATAGACAAGAAGCATCAATTTTAGAATAATTTCTTAAAAGAAATTTGGGCCAATTCAGAAAATGCCAATATTTGACAATAATGGTAAGTAAAGACAAATGATGTTTCTTAGTTTATTTATAGTAACTTTCTGAGTATTTTGAATATTTCACAACAAAAGGTCATATGTAAAAACAAGAGAGAGGCTAAAAGAGGATGGTGAAGTCTTAAAGTATTAGGGGTAAAATATTTGGAGAAAGGAACTTGAAAAGTATGATAAGAAGATAAAACTAGATGTAATACAAGAAGTGCTTTTGCAGATTTGTTCAAATAAGCATGGATGCATTCTGAAGGCAGAGAGGTGATACCTTATATGTAGTAAGAAAAAAATGAGCTGCATATTTGTAACCCATGCTGTCTGAATTCAGGCATCCAGATTTTAGAGTATAAATCAACATTTCTTTTTCTCATCATTTTTGCTGAAGTTTTATAAAAATAGGTAGCTTTCTTTGGGATGTGTTTTTTTTTTCCTCTTTGGGGAACAGGAGCAAATGTGTTATATGGCCATTGTTTCTGACAGTTCATTTGTGCAGATGAAACAATCCATTCATTTGGTGAATCCATGGACTCAATGGCTTCCACTTTGTACTTTTTGAAAAATATACAGCATTTCAGGCCCCTGGACTTACATTCCACAGACTTGCTGGTATAATGGAGTAGTTTTGGGTCCCTTGAGGGCAAGCATATGGCTCTGCAGGAGTGTTGATGGCTTTCCTATGATGTGGGCTTGTGCGTTTCTAAATGTTCTCACTTGGAACCGTTCTCTAAAAAGCTCTTTGACATATAACGTGGGAAGAAATTCTTCTCAATGGCCATTTATAGACTTAGGTTTAGGGCTAAAATGTGGCCAGCTCATCTTTTCCTTCAGGTGGGGATGCTTCTAAAAATGAGAGCAAGCATCATTTTTAATAGCTTTTTGATGTAAACCTTTCTTTGGAACAAACATCTACCAAACTCTAATTTTTCCTTTCGAGTCCAATTAGGCGTTTGTGGACATGCGTATTTAGCACATTGAGAATTAACAGAAAATAATCACATATAGGGTGGACAAGGGTTTATCACTCGACCATTGCCTCACATTGCGCCACAAAAGATATAATTCCCTACTGTGTTTAATGATGTCATACTTGGGGTCATTCTTACATAATTCTGTCAAGGAGACAATTGCATGGTGGTCACCAGGGTCCTACCAGGTCTATACTACAGACTGGTTACTGTGAGAAGCCTGACTACTTTGGGGACAGATGCCCTATGAATAAATAATCAGTGACAAACCTATGGCATTTATAGATGAAATTTCAGTATTAAGTTCATGACCTTGAAAGAGATATGCCTGTATAGAGAGGAGGGTCTTGAACACCAGGATAAAGAATTTATTGAAATGGTTGATTAACGAATGAGGATAGATATTGCTTTCAGCACCAATCTGCTTACAGTTCCATGGTCAAAGATACTAGACAAACCATCAGTTGATTGAAGGAGATGCGCTCCATTCCTTCTCTAGGAGCCTTGATAAGATGCTGTTTCCTCATCCTTGGAGTTGCTTACCTTGAACAAGGCCAATGGGGAAGAAATAAAAGATCAGAAGGCTTAATTATACTTGTGATTAAGTGCAGAGAAATGGCACAGAGAGAGCCTGTTCACTAGACCGAGCCATGAAAGAGGAAAATGGCTAAGAGATTAATTTTCTGTTGGAATTAATTACTCTTTGCTATGCCCTTAAAGGAAAGTTCTTATTTATTATATATATATATATATATGGAGAGAGAGAGAGAGAGAGAGAGAGAGAGAGAGAGAGAGAGAATCTTAAGCAGGTTCCATGCTTAGCACTGAGCCCAAAGTAGGGCTCAATCCCATGACTCCGGGATCATGGCATGAGTTGGATGTTCAACTGACTGAACCACCCAGGCACCCCAAAAGAGTATAGATTTATAGTCATTATCTTAATAATGACTTTTTTAGGGTCAATTCTCTAAATGTGTCTCTGCTTCACCTCGAAGCATGGAGCTGTAAGCCTCCAGAAAACAGTGCCTGCTACATTCAGTGACTGACTTCTGCGTTGAATTATTGAAGTGACTGTGTAGGACTCTCAAGAGAGCACCAAACAATCTGATTACCCCAGACCTTCAGTGGCTCAGAGCCCCCTAAAATCTCCTGATATTGCTCAAATTTACCCATGGAACTAATCTCAGGTTACTGCTTTCTTTAACATTATTGCTCTGTAATATTTTTAGAGCATGGCGTGGTGGTTTGAGTATGAGTTTGGAAGTGTGATTGCTTAGTTCAAATAACTGCTCAAAATTGTCTAGTTTGGGAGACATGGAAACCTATTCTACCTTTATGAGCCTCTGTTTCTTCACCTGTCGAAGAGAAAAGACAATTTTATCAAGTACAGTGTGTATCAGTTGGTGTGCCTTCTGCTGAAAGTGGACAGGAAATCCCAATTCATGTTCGCCTACAGAGTAACGAAATTTATTATCTCACACAAGTGGAAATCAGATAGGTATATTGGTTCAGGGGAAGTATGCCCAGTGGCTCAGCAGTGCCCCTCAGGACTCAGGTTTTTTCTTCCTCTTCCCTGGCCCATCTTATGGTGGCAGTGTGGGTTGCATTAGCTCCAGGTGTCACACTCAGGGATATTGATGTGATCTCGGAAGAAAGGTTGTCTCTTTCTTGCATATGCTTTTTAGCAGTAAGGAAATAATTTCAAAAAGCCCCTCACTAGATGTCCTTTCATATCTTATTAGAAAGTCTTTGGTCACATGCCCATGCTAAAATCAACACTGAAAAGAGGAATCTCATTACAACGAGTACCTTAAGATAATCACTTAGAATTTGGAAAGTAACAACCATGACTGCCACACAAAGGATTTTGTGAAGTTTCAGTGAGCTACTGCACCTAAAGTGCTTCAGACACTCCCACGCACAAAATAAACTCTCAGTAATTGTTACCTATTATTAGCTATTGGTCAGTTTACTAATTTATACCAACGTGAAATTATAGCTATACTTGATAATGTTTTTCCGGGAGCATTTTTGTTCCAAAGAGCCTTGGGACTTGAAAACAAGAATATTTAATGATGGTCTGCAGACTTTGATGGGTTGAATTAGGATTCCGTTTTGTGGGCTTGGGGTGCTTTCATGGAAATCCATGCATTTGTGTAATGGGAGGAGTTATAGCCTTACAACTCAAGCTGCTGTTGGGACTGGGAAGTTAAGAGAACTAACAGGAAAAAGAAAAAGAAGAGCGTAACAAAAATCTCTCAACTGCAACTTGGCCAAAGCCCCTTCCCTTCCTTTAATGCAGTGAATGACTTGATCTTTATGGCTGTTGCAGCTCCTGCCAAAGACTTTAGAGGGTCTCCTTTCTCCTAGCAACCGTCACACTATCTGGTGATTTTCGTGGTGTAGCTGCGGGTCCAGAACAACACCAGGTGGAGCCCACTGAGTTCCAGGCAGTGGGAGAGGTATTCCTGCAAATCATCACTGTTGTTCTTGTGGTGTCTTCAACTCCTTCAGAATTCTAACCACAGAATGGAGAAAGAGAAGGAATAGACCCAAGGGTTTAAGATTGCTTGGTGTAGGAGGGTACCACCCTCCTACACTGCTGGTGGGAATGTAAACTGGTGCAGCCGCTCTGGAAAACAGTGTGGAGGTTCCTCAAAAAACTATCCATAGAACTCCCTTATGACCCAGCAATAGCACTGCTAGGGATTTACCCAAGAGATACAGAAATGCTGATGCATAGGAGCACATGTACCCCAATATTCAGAGCAACAATGTCAACAATAGCCAAAACATGGAAAGAGCCTAAATGTCCATCACCTGATGAGTGGATCAAGAAGATGTGGTATATATACATGATGGAGTACTACATGGCAATGAGAAAGAATGACATATGGCCCTTTGTAGGAAAGTGGATGGACCTTGAGGGTGTCATGCTAAGCGAAATAAGCCAGGCAGAGAAGGACAGA
>NC_043716.1:50049247-50054291 GCF_006229205.1 Suricata suricatta | reverse complement strand
TGTCCATCACCTGATGAGTGGATCAAGAAGATGTGGTATATATACATGATGGAGTACTACATGGCAATGAGAAAGAATGACATATGGCCCTTTGTAGGAAAGTGGATGGACCTTGAGGGTGTCATGCTAAGCGAAATAAGCCAGGCAGAGAAGGACAGAAACCATATGTTTGCACTCATAGGTCTAACAGGAGAACAGGAGAGACCTAATGGAGGACCAGGGGGAGGGGAAGAGGGAAAGAGAGCTGTGGAGAGAGAGGGATGCAAAACTTGAGAGACTGTTGAATGCTGAAAATGAACTGAGGGTTGAGGGGAAAGGGGAGGGGGGAAAGGGGGTGGTGGTGATGGAGGAGGGAACTTGTGGGGAAGAGCCCTGGGTGTTGTATGGAAATCAATTTGACAATAAAATATTATGAAAAAAAACCTCAAAAAAAAAAAAAAGATTGCTTGGTGTAGACTGAAGCAGGAATGGAAATGAGCTGCCTCACAAATCATTCTTGAGGAGCTCCAAGGTGAAAAAAAGATCTGTTCATAACAAATAATGAGGTGCCATGCCATGAATTTTCCTTCCTTCTGTACATTTTATTTGTCACGAGATAGATTCTGAACAGGGAACAAATTATACCTTGACCTCAGGGTTCAAGTAGGGGTTCAATTTGACTCCAAAGTTGAAGATACTTAATAGGTATTTTCTACATTTTCTTGTACGATCAACATACAAGTTTGGGCAGGGGTAAGCTGTGTACCTTTCTGCGTGACCCTCTCCCCCCAACTCCTGACTCATAAACAAGGGGAACTTCTTGAGCTTAGTGATGGGAAGTTTGGTTGAAAGGGGCAATGCAGGTGCTTCTAAAACCCTTACCTTAAATGTGCCAAGACTCTGGCGCCTACAAGGTTGGTTTGGGACTCTTACAAGACCAGCCATTCCCTGGGAAGTTTCCAAGAACTTCCTGTTACTAGTCAGGCAAAAAGAGAGAGATGAAGAAAAAGTAAAAACAACTTCATTTCTTTTGGGGAGTTCAGCATAATTTTTGTGGTTTAAGACAGATTCAGAAAATGTTAAGCTTGCAACAAAATGTCACCTTTTTGTATATCTGTGGGTATACAGATGGTTACTGGGGGTATGGGGGTGGAGGTGTGGGGGTGTGGGGTGTGGGGGTGGGGGGTGGGGGGGTGTGTGTGGGGTGGGGGTGGGATAGAAAAAAATCTCTCACCAGACTTTTTCGAAATACTCTCAATAACTATTCCTTGACATGAGCAAACTCCTATCAGTTCTAAATTTAATTAGTGGCTCTCTTTATGGCCTTGAGCTTACTTGCATATTCATGTACTAATATTCTCTCAAATATTTAAATACTGTATTAATAAATAAATATATTTAACACATACCCATAAAATTACTACTTTCAATACTTTCTTTGGGAACTCTAAAAGAAAGATATAGAAAAGAAAGCTTTTTTTTGTGATTGTGAAATCTCCTAAAAGCCTTATTTATTTATTTATTTACTTATTTATTTGTGATTTTTCAGGAAGGAAAAGAATATTGTTAAATGTCTTAGCTGGTTGAGCTACAGCTCAGAATCTCTCATCTCTCCTTTTTGACAAAGTTATTCTAGAAATGCTGTCTCTTAGTAGTAAATGTTTTGCCTCCCTTGCTAACCACAGGAGTGCATTTCAAAACTCATAGTAGTACTTGATGTACAGGAGGCTCACTGAATTTTAATGTAAAAATAACAGAAGAGAAAACCATTCTAAAAACTTGTTGGAGACAATATTGTGTAATGCATTTTAAAACAGAGCCCTCTTAGTAATTGACTCTCTATCAGGAAGGAAGAAAACAAATACTATTGGCCCTGGTCACCCTAAGTTTACCAATACCCTTGGGTCTAAGCCTCCTGCCCAACTTTTCCACTCTCCAGATAATATCACACACAGTTTCTAGTTGTAAATGAATGGCCAGTTTATTTGGAGGTCTTATATTATCAAGGCAGATGCATAGAAAATAGATCAATATAGAAAAGGGAATGATCTTCAGAGGAGTATATTTATAAAAGCCACTAGCCAAGACCTTCAGTATGAGTGTGGCTAAAATCCAACAGCCCCTACATCCACATAAGTAATGAATTTCAGTTAGGGAACTAGAAAGCATGAAGTCCAGTTTCAGTATAATTCAAAATGTTATCAATTACTATAGTCATATCTAGTATTTATTTATCCATTTACCTATACATACAGTAAGTACAGACTGACCTTCAAATATTTGTAAGTTACTGTTTGGGAACTGGGGGTGCAAAGATGAATATACAGACTCCCTATTGTCAAGAGTTTCCCAGTTTCTTTCTAGGAGGTAGGGGAGGGGAGATACAGACTCATAATAAAATATAGAAAATGCAGTGATGGAAATTTCAAGAGGGAACTCTCAATGCCTAGAAGAGAATAGTCATCATAGCTTAGGAGTGATCAGAAAAGAATTTCTACAGGAATTACTGTCTACACAGTAAACTATGAGTAAAGAGATAGTCATAATAAAGAAGATAATCCTTAGAAGAGATTCCAAGCTATCGGGATAGTTTATGCAAAATCATGCAGTTTAAAATAGCATGATGTACGAGAGATTATAAGCAGTTAGATGTTGCCAAAGGCATCTGTCAAGGAGGGGGGATATTAACAGGTAAGATTATAGGAGGAGACAGTGGATCTCTCTGAGGGCCTTCTTATGATCTTTTAAGAGCTTGGATTGATCTTACAGGAAATTAGGAATCACAAGATTATTGTAACAAATGTGTGGCATGGCTAAATGTTTGTTTCCAATGAATTATTCTTTGTAGAGGATAGATTTAGGCAATGATATGCCAGTAAATGTTTAACAACTTGCCTGTTTCAAAACAAAAGGCCTGAGGTGCCTGGGTGGCTCAGTCAGTTGAGCATCTGACTTCAGCTCAGGTCATCATCTCACAGTTCGTGGGTTCGAGCCCCACATCAGGCTCTGTGCTGACAGCTTGGAGCCTGGAGCCTGCTTCAGGTTCTGTGTCTCCCTCTGCCCTTCCCCTGCTTGCATTCTCTCTCTCTCTCTCAAATAAATAAAAACACACACAAAAAAAGAACTCCCTAGGGACTAATCTTATATGCCAACCTTATATTGTACTTATACTGTATTTTTATTAGTTAATGGGTAAACTTTTCTTTGCTCAGTATTCTAGAATGAATACTTACCATCAAGTTCCATGTGTTAAGCAAATGGAATACTGAGGAAAGTGTCCCCAAACAGTCTAGGTCTCCTCCAGCTTGAAATATGACATTTTTGATTATCTTAAATTTTATCCTCTATATTGTCCCACCTTTTGTGGCCTTTTATATCTGTAAAAAGGCCTACTGACAATTTTACTTCCTCTGCTGATAATTTTCCCCCAAAACCTCACTGTTTTCAGAGCTGGCTGAAGCAAATCCTGATTTGCTAACTTCACTCTGCCTGCGTATGCTGGGTGGCTGGAAAACTGCGCCTGGAAGTTCTTTCTAGGGGGCGTCTGGGGCGGAGGGAGCAGTGGTTATAATGAGGTCCCTCTGGTCCTTTGAAAATTAACCTCCCTTGGATGGCATTCAACGTAGATTTGTATTGGACTGAGTTTGGCAAAACAGGCGTACCTCATTTTACCCAACGTGTAGGTTCATGAAAGAGTGAATGACATCAGGTTTGGTAAGTCAAATCCTATCTGAAGAACTCTAATGAAAATCACTGTAAGAATTCAACTTATAGTGAATCCTTTTGGAAAGTGAATAATTGAGATCAGATTTATCTTAGCACAGTCACAGATTCATGTATTTGGGGTGTGTTCGTTGGTGTTATGCCGTTAGTGAAACGTTTGGGAACACTGAGTTATGCTCTGGTTAGTGTGATAGTGAAGGCTTTATTGCGTAAGATGATTCCTTGAACAGGAGTCTGTTGGCTAGTACTGGGGTCAGCAAAATTCTTTTGTAAAAAACAAATAGTCAATATTTCAGGCTTTGCAAGTTATAAGGTCTCTCTTTTGCAGCTACTCAAGTGTTCCACGGAAGTGCAAATGCAGCCATTGATACCATGCAAACGAATAAGCATGACTGTGTTCCAATAAAACTTTATCGATACAAAATTTGAACTTTATTTAATTTTATATATTGTGAAATATTCTTCTTTTGCTTTCTTCTTTCAACCATTTAACAATATAAAAAATATTCTTAGTTTGTGGGGCATACAAAAACAGACGGTGAACTGGATTTGGTCCATGGGCTATAATTTGCCAACTCCTGAGTTGGACTGTTACGTTATTCAGGTTACTGCTCACACATCATTTTCTCCAGGTTTACATGAATTTTGTTTAGTGGAAGTTTCAAGCATTGTTTTTACATCTGTATATTTAATGGCTAAAAGTTCCAACATTTCCTCTGTACTTTTGGACCAATTATAGAACCTTTCTGACTCAGTTTCTTCACTTGTAAAATGGGGAGGATGCTATTGCTTCAGGTATGTGATTAAATTATATGGTTTGTCACTCATAGGTCTAACAGAAGAAACCTAACAGGAAACCAGGGGAAGGGGAAAGTGGGGGAAAAGAGTTGGGGAGAGGGAGTGAGGCAAATCATGAGAGACCTTTGAATCCTGAGAACAAACTGAGGGCTGAAGAGGGGGGGCAGGGAGAGGGAGGAATGGTGGTCATGGAGAGGGGCACTTGTGGGGAAGAGCACTGGGTGTTATATGGAGACCAACTTGGTAATAAACTATTAAATAAATAAAAAAATAAATATAGAATATTTACTTCAAGAGAAAAATTACATGGTGTTTATAGAGCAGGCAGTAAAATATTTCATTCAGTAAAATAACATCCGTTGTATAATAGTAGGTGCTTAATAAAGAGTAACATCTGTTCATATTCTCTCTTTTGGAAAAATCTTTTGCTGTTGACAATTAAACTGAAGGCAGGTAAGTGGCTAACAAATCGGAGGGGGACTAGCAGCCAGCCCCGTCATCCCGCTTGCTGTTGTGGGTTGTCTCTCTTGTTGTGTGGGCTCTG
>NC_043716.1:50048094-50049147 GCF_006229205.1 Suricata suricatta | reverse complement strand
TAAAATAACATCCGTTGTATAATAGTAGGTGCTTAATAAAGAGTAACATCTGTTCATATTCTCTCTTTTGGAAAAATCTTTTGCTGTTGACAATTAAACTGAAGGCAGGTAAGTGGCTAACAAATCGGAGGGGGACTAGCAGCCAGCCCCGTCATCCCGCTTGCTGTTGTGGGTTGTCTCTCTTGTTGTGTGGGCTCTGTTAGCTGCAGAGAAAAATTGCCCCTATTGAGTATTTCTGGCCACTCGTGGCTTGGCTGTTGAGCTGGCGGTGTGAGTCGGCCTCACCTGTTGGTAGATGCATTGACTTGACATGCTTGGTTCAGGTGCAGCTGCATGGGGATGCCTTCTAATTGTATCAGCCAACATATCAGACAGTCAGCTTTCCTCTAACAGAAGACCCTCTTACTTCCCTTTCACCGGTCACAAGGTTGCTCTTGGTCATCAGTAATTGTAAAAGGGCATAGGAAGGGCTTTTTCTTCTCTAACACTTTACTTTTTCTTTTCCTTGAATATGTACATTAGGTCACTTAGATCCATATTTAGATGGGTAGGAAAAATCCACCATAGACCCTCTCTACTGGATTGGAGGCAAAAAAATGAAAAATATATGAGGCATATAAGTCAATATCATAGGGGCGATTAAGTGTCTGGCTTTGGCTCAGGTCATGATCTCATGGTTTGTGAGTTTGTGAGTTCGAGCCCTGTGTCAGGCTCTGTCCTGACAGCTCAGAGCTGGGAGCCTGCTTTAGATTCTGTGTCTCCCTCTCTCTCTACTCCTCTCCCGTCCACACTCTGTCTCTCTGTCTCTCTGTCTCTCTCAAAAATAAGTAAACATTAAAAAAAAACAAAGTCAATATCACAGCAGGATGATGAGAACAATTGTGGAAAATATGGCTCATATAGGACCCTACAGGGAGACCAAGAAATAGGAAAGTCTGAAGATCTGAAGGATTCAGTGACATTTGTATAAGGGGAAGCAAACTGGAGTTCGCTTTTTATCATCCACTTTAGTGAGTGGGGTACTGCTATAAGAGTTGTGGTTCTATTATATGG
>NC_043716.1:49995235-50047994 GCF_006229205.1 Suricata suricatta | reverse complement strand
GGAGTTCGCTTTTTATCATCCACTTTAGTGAGTGGGGTACTGCTATAAGAGTTGTGGTTCTATTATATGGATAAAATATATAATGTACATAATCTGGTTTTGTTAACAATATAAGAAAAATACAGCAAACCTCCCTAAATACATTATGTTTGTTGTGTTAAATGTATATATTATAAAACATATAGAATAGACAGTAAAGCCACTACCAAGGGGTAACATAAAATATTAAGTGTAGGTTCCCCACTGCCCAGGGGCCCGTGGCCATAAAGATGAGTGAGGAGGTGGTACTAAGGACTGCTGTTTTATGGCCACCAACCAGGAATCGCTTTCCTTTAACATTCCTTCCAAGTTTGATCACTTCTTTTCCCTGTAGAAATGATTTTAGAGTAGATTCCTGCCCAATGACAGCTGGATTATAGTTAAGAATTATTTTCACCAAGTCTATAAAAGCTGAACCTCTACTTTTAGACCATGGAAGGTTGTTTCAGTCTTAGTGACTAGGAGGTTAGATTCACAAGTTTCCCTGTTTTCTGTATCTACCTTCCAGTTCAACCTGAGAAAAAAGAATCAGCTGAGAAGTCCTAATCTAGTTAATGTCCGGGAAAGGCTCTCACGCATAATAAAAGATGAAGTTGCTGAGAAGTTAGCAAGCTACTGGGCAACAGAGCAATGGTCTAGAAAATAATAAACGTTGAGGAGGATGTGGGGAAATAGAAATTCTTGTGAATTGCTGCTGTGCCTGTAAAGTGGTGCAGCTGCTTCAGAAAACAATATGGCGGTTCCTCAAGAAAGTAAAACAATTAGCATATGGTCCAGCTCTTCCTCTGCTGGGTACTTATCCACAGGAGTTGATAACAGGGACTCAAACAGATATTTGTACACCCATGTTCATAGTGTTATTCACCAAAGCCATAAGGCGGAAGAAACCCAAGTATGCATCCATGGATAAATGAATAGACAAAATGCGGTCTATACATACAATGGGATATTCTTTCTAAAAAGGAAGGAAATTCTGACACATGCTGCAACCTTGAAGACATTATGCTAAGTGAAATAAGCAGGAGATAAAAGGCCAGATGCTTTATGAGTCTACTTACATGCGGTACCCAGACGAAGTTATCCAAGTCATGAAGACAGAAAGTAGGTTGGTAGGTGCCAGGGACTGGGGGAGAAGGGAATGGGGAGTGTGTGTTTAATGGAGACATAGTTTCAGTTTGGGAAGATGAAAAAAGTTCTGGAGAGAGATGGTGGTGAAGGTTGTACAATAATGTGAATGTACTTAATGCCAATGAAGTGTGAACTTAAAAATGAATAAAATGGTAAATTTTGTGCCATGTAATTTTTACCACAAGGGAAATATAGGGGGGAGAGAGAGAGAGAGAGAGAGAGAGAGAGAGAGAGAGAGAGAACAAATTTCTAAATGAGCCCGTATTGAGCCATAGTGACAATGGAATAGAAACATGAGGTTCAGAACTAGGCTTAAGCTAAATTCTCCATAGGAAATGCTTTGTACTTAGTGTCTGCAAGCTGGGGATTAATATTTCATCCCCATCTCCCGTCTTTGAACAGAGAGCTGGGTGTAGGCAGGGAAAAAGAAATCACTGTGCAACAATCCATTATTAAAAATGTGTTCTTTTGGTTCAGGACATAGCATGTAAAATTGCTGTATATAATATACTGAATGCCACGTATATGGTACAGATGAACCAGAAAATTCTGCTCTGGAATAACCTGCGGAATGATCAAGGCTTTCCCAGGAAGAAAATAACTCGCAGCATGCAAGCACGTTCTCTGGTGTTACCAGTTTCTCTCTACTACGCTCAATCCCCTCATTTCCTCTCAAGTGTCAAGCTCCATACCTCCTCCCAGATGCACCTACCTATCACTTGTCTTTAAGAACATTTTGTTTTACCCTAAGGATGGTGTGAAATATGTGATGAGAAGGTTGCAGGTCGTCCTTTGCGGTGAGAAGATATTATCTTAATGTTCAAAAAGTCTTTGATCATTCCCAGTGATTCTGACCAGTTGACATCATCATGAAATGCAGCCTTCCTGCCAGCTTTGAAAGCAGAGATGAGGAGTGGGGGGAATCAGAGAGCACGCATCTTGTGCTTTCTCTCGTTGCTTCCTTCTCTGTCCCTGTCTCTCCCTTCTTATTTTTTTTTCTTTTTAAGGAAAGATTTCTTTAAATAAAGAATAAATACAAGTAAAAGGAGTGGTGGTAAAGAGAGGGTGAGGGTGGAGAAAAACACCAGGGTGTTTTTATTTTATTTTATTTTTTCTATAGAGCACTCTGGGAAGTTTTGAAGGGGAAAAAAAAGATTTAAGAAGTGATACTTTTGAACTTCAGCCAAAAGCAAGCCATCAAAATGGGACACTGTCCCTTTAAGTGCAAGCCTGCACAAACGAAAGGAAATTAATTAAGTATCCGACGCTGGTGTGGCGCCATGGAAAGAATACACAATCTGGGTCCAGCATGCCAAATCTGAAATGAAAATGAAGGTGATCCGTCATATTTGGCTGTTTTTTTAAGACAGAATATATATTTTTGAAAGTTGACTAAGCAATTACCCAAATTAAAGAAACTAGAAAAGCAAACAGTGGTAAAAAATGCTTTAATTTTTTAGAGGGTAAATTAGTTTTAAAATGCATGCCTTTTATTATCTTAATACCAAAGAGAAAGAAAAAAAATCCAGGGTGTTTCTTAACTCCTTAATGGCAGCATCTCAGAAAATTTATTTACTGCCTCGGCTGGTGATAGTTTCCAAACTTCAGGAAAACTTACGAAGGCTTGGGCTGGCTTCTAAGCTCTAAGGAAGAGATGCTTAGTCTACATTTCTGAATCTGAGATTTGTTAAAGGTCTTTTTCCTTTCTTATGTACGGGTCCGTGCTCCACTAGCCTGTCTTCCATGCTGTCCGCAGCCAGATGGACTCTCTCCCCTACCACCAACCCATCCCCTCTGGGTCACGAGACTCAGGGCCTGCCATTTGGCAGGTAAGGGCAGTCTTGCATTACTCCGTTTCTGTGTTAGTCTCTGGTAATGGCCAAGGGAAGGGATGCAAGGGCTTTAGAAAAGGGCCCTCTCAGAGGATAAGAGGACATGTGCCAGGAGGATTGTGTGGTCACCTGGACATTTATTGTTCTTCTTCAGTGGAAGAGAATATCAGAGACAAAGCTCCTGAGAATTCCATCTTATTTCTCAACCTCCTTGAGCTTTTTCTGATACAGTAGCTGGAAGTAGCTGTCAGAAGGAGACACCTCCTAAAATAATCACGGTTATTTATGGAGATTGTCGAAGGGACGTCTGTGTTAGGTTAGACTTTCTTGGTTTTAAGAGACAGAAAATCTAAGAGAAATGGTCTTGAGACAAAAGGTAGTTTGTTGACTTTCATAATCAGAAAGGTCTACCAGAGGTCTGGCTTCACCCAGGGTTAAATTCAACACTTAACTGTATGTGGTGTTGACTGAAGTCTTCACTTCCTATTTTTTGACAGTGCTTCCTCACCCTGAAGCTGTATTTTCCCTCAAGTAAGTCTAGTGAGGAAGGAAGTTTCTTGAGAGATCAAACAAAGGCTTTGGAAGTTTGCTGGGTTTGACTGGCCTAACTTTGGGTCTGTGCCTATTTAGAAATTCTTCACTGTGATCACGGACAGGAGATGGGCATATAAGATTACCTTTGTCAAATGTTCCCTAAGAGTTAGGAGCAGAATTGCCTGCAGCAAAATTGCCTAGGGCAAGAGCGTTTGCCTTGATTGATGGTGACCAGATAGAGTGGAATATTGTGAGTGGCAAAAATGAGATTGCTGCTTGCCTTATAAGTGACCTTAGGCACCATTAAATGTTTTAAATGACCAACAACTGCTTCCCAGCTAGTTCAGAATTAGGTATGGAGGCAAGAAACTCCTATCAGCAAACACCCTTGGAAGGGTAGTTATTGTGGAGAAATTGCTGGAGACTGGTGATGATTAAAAAAAAAGTTTTATGAAGTATAACAAATATACAGAAACATGCTCAACATTTAAGTTATAACTTTAATAGATTTTTAACTGAGCACAGCCATGTAAAACCCAGATCAAGGGATAGAACATTGCCAGGACACATACATGGACCATATGCTACGCACATGTTTAGCTTCATGGATAAAAGTAAACAGTATTCCAAAGAGATTGTACCAATTTATACTTCCACTTCAAGCTCTAAGAGTTCTAATTGTGCAATATTCAAGAGAGGAATCATATTTTATTCTTTCCTTGATGATATCTACTATATATATAATATGTCTCATATCTTAATATAATAATATATAATATAATAGATATTATATACAGTTGATACATAATATAACTTTCATGTTTATTTTTATTTTCTTTGTTTTGATGTTTATTTTTGAAAGAGAGAGAGTGAGAGTGAGTTTAGGTGGGGAAGGGGCAGAGGCAGAGAGACGGAGACACAGAGTTCGAAGCAGGCTCCAGGCTCTGAGCTGTCAGCGCAGAGCCCAATGCAGGGCTTGAACTCACAAACCTTGAGCTCATGACCTGAGCTGAAGTTGGATGCTTAACCAACTGAGCCACCCATGTGTCCTTATTTTTATTTTCTAAATAAAAGCCCAATATGGCTTCTGGAGCTTTCTGGTCTTCTGTGAACTTAGATAATTCTCTCACATCACTTGACTTATCTGATTTTCTGGGAATTAGGGTTCTTGGAAACTTGGCATAACCCTTTTCTTTTCATTTGTGATTTCTCATTTAAATATAGATGACTCTTTTATTTGAATCTGGAAAGAAGGGGCATGGAATATATTGATGCATTAATGATCTATAACTAGAGAGTCTGAGATGCAGAGAAGCTAAGTAAGTTGCCTAAGGTCCGCTAAGGTGTCAGTGACTGAGCTGGGACTAGAAATCTTGAATGGAACCAGCTCGATTTTACCCTTAAATGTACATATATTTCTATTTACTTGAGTCTCCTCGAGTGTATGACCCCAGGGGGTTACACAATTATCAACTCAGGGAAGTTTCTTCCTTTATTTTATTTTAATTAATTGATTAATAGTTTAAAACAGAAGCTACATCAGTACTTTATCATATGACATGGCCACCATTCTCTTTAACTCCTTGATTGGACATCCCACTAATCTCTTGGTTTTCTTCCAGAGTCCAATTGTGTTAATCCTGTCTTTACCACCAGCAGCGACCTTATAAGGAACAGAATTATTTTCACTTCTCTGTTCCAGAAACTGTAGAGCTCAAAGGAAAATTCTAGTCCCTTGCTAGGACTTGAATGGGCTTTAGCTAGAGCAAGAGCCACCATAATCCAGTGGAGATAAGGTAGAAGGGGGATAGGCACAGACGTCCAAGATGCTGCTTGCTACTCGTGGTGTGAAGCGGCTGCCTGTAGGCTAAATGGGAAAGAGAATTTTGTAATCACTGTAGAAGAATTCTAATCCAGGCTTTGTACCCTGGACCTTTCCACAGCCTCAATTTTGTCATCTTTATAATGGTGGCAGTGTTGTCAGAATTAGAGGTAATAAATATAAAGCACTCAGCCAGTACTGTTAATATTCCTTATCATTATTGAAGTGACTTTTATTTCTGGCACATTGATATTGATATCTTTTATATTATTAGAGGAATATGCTTATTAAGCTATGTAGAGACTTTCTAAAACAAATTAAAACAGCCTTTTCCCTAAATGCCTAACACTTAATACAATATTAGCACAGATGTTAGAAGAACCGCAATCAGTTTGTAAGTGCAAACACAAATGTGCCAGAACAGTGGCTCCCGAGCCCAGAGGAGCAGGAGTATCCTCTAGGACTTTTAAAAACATACAACACTTTGGGCTCCTTCCCTGAAATAGTGATGGATATGCCAGTGTGGTGCCCAGGTCTGGAGCCAGACTGCCTTGGTGTGGATTCCAGCTCTTCCATTACTAGCTAGGTAAGTGTGGAGTTATTTCGTTTCCTGGCCTAAATTTTCCCATCTGTAGCATAGAAATAACACTTATACTTGCCTGGTACATAGAAAGAACTCAAAAAATGCTTGCTTTCATTAGGAGGTAGGAGTCTGTATTAAAACCAAAACAAACTTCCTGACAAATCTGGGATCCAGCCTGTTTGAGAATCACTGACCTACAGACAGAATGTAATACGGTATTCTGGATAAAAATTTTACATCTCAAACTATAACCTCTTAGATTCTCTATTCTTTCTTAGCTCTAAAGGAAACATAGATGTTTGAAATTGAGAGAATGAGAGATCCTTTAGTCCTGAGGAGGATTGAATTATATATGTAGTTTGGAATATATATAAATTTTTGTTTGCAAAAATTATTTATTCATGTGTATTTCTGCCCTTTATTTCACTACACAGAAGTGACTCCCTCAAAAGAAATAGGAACAAGAGATAAACAGTGGTCACAAGTCCAGCATTATCCACTTCCCAGCATTCAAAGTTAATTTATCCTGATGGCAGAGGCCACTTAACCCAATGTCAGTTGCACAAGTTAGGTTAAGCCCTACCTTTGCCTTACGGAAAGAAGCTCCAACTAAATACTTGAAGTATTAGCATCATGTCCCATTTGTGGCCTGTCTGGTTCAGAATTTGCCAATTGTTTCTGATTATTTGGTTCTGTCTTTGCCCTTCCTTTGGTGCTGGGTATGGACCTGGAATTTCTGTGTCAGTTTCCATGCTTGAATCCTTGCTTTAGTTTTTTGCCCCAGAGCCTGTAGAATTGCCAAGAGTTAGTTTTCAAACTGCCCGTGCTCTTTCCTGCATTCCACCTTCACGTATGTAGCCCTCGACCTGGTCTGATTTCCTTCTCTGCCTGGATCTTTGGACATTAACCACTTGCACGTGTACACTCTCTGTGTTCCATTGATATTTTATAATTTTGGTGTTCTGAGTCTTCTCTCCTTTTTACTTGGTTAGTCCAGCTAAGGTTTTGCCAACCCTCTTGGTCTTTTTAAAGGAATAACTGTTGGCTATATTGATGTTCTTAACTTTTTCTATTTTTATTTCATTTATTCCTGGTCTATTCTTTATTATTTCTTTTGTTTTGCTTATGTTGGGTTTAGTTTGCTCTTCCTTTTTTCATTTACTTAAAATAGAAGATTCACTTATTGAGGCACCTGGGTGGCTCAGTCGGTTAAGCGTCTGACTTCGGCTCAGGTCATGATCTCACAGTTCATGGGTTTGAGCCCCGTGACAGGCTCTGTGCTGACAGCTCAGAGCCTGGAGCCTGTCTTTGGATTCTGTGTGTCCTTCTCTCTTTGCCCCTTCCCTGTTCATGCTCTGTTTCTCTCTCTCTCTCTCTCAAAAATAAATAAAACATTAAAAATTTTTTTCAAAAAGATTCACTTATTGATTTGAGATTGTTCTTTTTTAAATATAAGCATACATTATAACTAAATTTCCTTCTAAGTACTGTTTTATGTTATTTAGTTTTTTATTTTGGAGAGAGAGAAAGAGAGAGGGAAAGAATAGGGGTGAGGGGCAGAAAGAGACAGAGAGAGTCCCAACCACGCTCTACTCTCCGCAGCATGGAGCCCAACACTGGGCTCGATCCCATGACCCTGAGATCATGACCCTGAAATCAAGAGTCGGATGCTTGAATGATTGAGCCACCCAGGCGCCCCCCTAAACACTCATTTAAATTCATCCTGCAAGTTCTAGTACATTGCGTTGTTTTCTCATTCATATCAAAGGGTTTTCAAATTTCCCTTGTGACTTCTTCGAGCCATTGGTTCTTATTGTTGAATTTCTACATATTTGTGAATTTCCCAAACTTTTATCTGTTATCAATTTCTAATTTAATTTCAGAAAACATATTTTGTATTATTTCAATTCTTCTAAATTTATTAAGTTTTGATTCATGACTTAATATCTGGTGTATCCTGGAGAGTATTGCATATGCACCTAAAATGAATGTTCTGCAATTGTTGAGTGAAGTCTCCTTTTAAGTCTGTTAGGTTTATTTGCTTTATGTTGTGTTCAGGTCTCCTATAACATTGTTGATATGCTGCCTAGTTCTTCTGTTCACTATTTGAACAGATATTGAAGTCTCCAACTATAATTGTTGAACTATCTTTTTTCCCTTCAATTCTTTTTGTTTTTTCTTCATGCACTTTTAGGCTCTGTTGTTAGGTGCATATGTTTGTAATTGTTATATTGTCCCGATAGACTTATCATTCTTTCATTATAATATGTCTTTTTATATATTGAGAAATATTTTTACTTTTAAATTAAATTGCGACCGATATTTGTATACTAATATTTATTTATTTGTCACTTCAGCTCTCTTATGGTTGATGGATGCACGGTATGCCTCCCCCCCCACCATTCTTGTACTTATCTCTCCGAATCTAAAGCGCATCTTCTATAGACAGCATATAGTTGAATTGTGTTGTTTTACTTTCAATATGATCATCTTTGCCTTGATTGGATTATTGAATCTATTTAAATTTAATAATATCAAAGATATATTGGATTCACTTCTATTATTTTGCTTTTTGTTTTCTGTATGTCTCAAGGAATTTTTGTTTCTCTGTTCCTCTTTACTGACTTCTTTTGCAATAAATTATTTTCTACTGACTTTTTAAATTCCTTTAATAATTTCTAAACTATTTTAAAAACGTATTTTCTTTGTGGTTCCTCTAAGGCTTACATATATTTCTCAGCCAATCTGAATTTACTTCAAATTTAAAATCATTAAATTCCAGTGAGATATCAAAACTGTCTTTCATATAACTCCATTCCTCTATAAACTTCTCTCCCTTCTTGTCCTGTTACTGTCACCCATAGTGTGCTTGTGTATATGTTATAAACCCAATTATACATGTATAATCACTACTGCATTCATTCAGGAAAGCCTGTAGCCTCCACAGGGAGCAACCTCTGATGTCACCTCTCAGGGAGTGCAGTTTTGGGCGAGTGGGTAATCTCCCCGACCAAGGGGGATGATTATGGGTTTTCCCAAACTCTCTTTATCTCTTCCTTTCCCTGACCTCCCCATTAAACTCTGGCTGCTTTGCTCTACCCATACCACACCCAGCTGTTAGCTTCTACTAATTGCTAGTTGATCATTCTGTTGTTTTCATCAACAAGCTTAAATTGCTCCAGAGTCTCCCAATTACTTTCAAGCATTTTCCAGGTTAGGGTGTTGCCAGTGTTTAAGGCTTGCTCTAACTCTAGGAGGAATATTCTGAACTGTCTGTTCCTCTCTGTTAAACTTCTAGCGGTCTATTGTTTCACTTGCTGTTAATATGAATCTACCAGTGTTCTCCTTATGGCTTACCACTAACATCTCCGTTGCTTTAGGGAGTCCTCAGGCATGAACTTCTGCATAGTTTGTTCCACAGGGCAATCTCCTTAGGAAGAGTTATAGAGCTCTCTGTTTTTATGGGCTACCTATCCCCCAGGAGTCCCCTGGGCAAAATCTTTGCTTGCCTGCTTTGGAGTTGGGGGAAGGGCAAGTAGCCCTCTTGTTCCAGAGTGAAGCTCCTGGCCTGGCAGGTGTGGGAGCCCTCAGGCTTCTTGGCTTGCTCCTCTGTGTGTGGAGCCTCTGCTCAGTGAACGGGCTGCTCTGTGATAGGGAAGATCAGCGTCCACCATTCTCGGTCCCCCAGGTCAGTGGGAGAGCTTTCACCCATGCTGCCCCAGTTCTTTCGACTCTGTCTGCCTGGAAGTGTTCTGAAACCTGGGGCCTGCCCCTCCCACTGCCGCGCCACAAAACCTACCCCTCTCCTGTCTTCTTTTCCTTAGAGCAGCCTAATTTCCTTTTTGTCCCAGTGCCACCAATTTCTCCTTGCCTGCTCCACTTTTCTCTTGCTTTGGGGAAGTTGGAGCATGTGCTGTGAGAATTGCAAGGCTAAAGGCAGTCACAGCACTGGACACCATGCTGTCGTTCTGATGGCCTCCTTGCCTGATGGTGGGTGAGGTTACTCTCATCAAATTTCAGTAAAACCTAAACAGAATTTTTTTTTTTTTTACCACCACGCAAGGGATCATACATTCAGCAGAATCCCTGTGCCTAGGCTTACGCCATAGGATCTTCCCAAGACATAGCTTCCCTGACTTTTCTTTTGCCTTGGGGAACCCTGGGATAGTGATGCGGAAGGCAGTCAGAGCGCTGGATGTTAGGCTCTTGTTCTCTGCTACTTTATTTCTTGGCTGTGCTCAGAGATCAAAGAGATGGTTCAGGGAACTGTGTATGGCAGTTGTTCAGAAATATGCTGGAAGAAGACCTTCATTAAGAGGAATCTCTTGAGAAGTATTTTAAAGCCACTGGTCTAGGATCACCATAGATCTGGTCCAGATCTAGGCTTTCTCTTCTCTAAGGACCAAAGAAATATATAAAACTATTATTCTTTTTAAATGCTTCCCCATCCATAACAAGATATCGCACAATTGATAGACGTTGAAATAAGTCAGAGGATTACGAAGATGTTTAGGAGTTCAAATATCTGCAGCATCCATGTAATGAAATGGATATGGAGGGATATTAGGGAAAGGGATGTGTTAAGAATGATTCTTAGGTTCTTAGGCTTGTGCAACAGTGTATTAAGTCTCTTATGGGGAGAGCATAAAGGGAGGATGTAACAGGCTGAAATTCCCAGGAATTCAGAGCTGTGGGGAAGAGGAGGAGCCCATAAGAACACTGAGAAATGGATAGCAGGATGGAAGAAGGAACATCAGGGAGTTCTGGGGTGAGATAATGTTTTATATAAAGAAAACAGTGAAGGTACTATTTGCTCCTGAGACGTTAAGACAGAGAAGGCTGAAAAGGATCATCTGATTTTGTGACGTGGGAGTCATTGGGGAGGTGGCTCTAGCAGGAACCCTGTGAGCGATGGGGCAGAGCTGGATTGCAGAGCTTTGAGTGATGGATGGGTGGCGCCTTGGTGGAGATGGACACGTGGAGGCAGGAGATGACGGCGCACGACTCCTTTTCCTTTTAGAATTCGGGGGAGACATTTTGAGATCAGGAAGGTACTCAGAGGATGAGGAGCTAAGTCTCACTGTGAAGAGGAAGTTTATTATAAGAAGGGATGAGGGCATTACAGACTAACTTCTCTCCTACATGGGGTGAGAACAGAGTAAAAAATACTGGAACTAGGCAGATATCTGGCCCTGAATTTGTTACTTTCATAACTCTGTGAGAGCAAGAAATTTAGTCTCTCCGTAGCTCAGTTTCCTCATCTGCAAGATGAGAGTAATTAAGTCTACACTAGAAGGTTCCCATGGTGGATAAATTCATGTATATGAAGCAGCAGGTATATAATACATGCTGATAAATGTTTCTTTCCTCTCTTTGTCTCATTTTGCTCACCCTATTTTGTTTCAAATGTAGGTGAAGATATTATTGATGTTCCGTTCTGTCTACAGCCACCTTGGCAGGAACACTGGCTACTCCATTAAAATCCTTCTATTTATTGAGCATCTATGTGAACAAAGAAGAGTTCCAGTATATAAGTAACATAATCAGGTTACTTTTAACGATGATTACTTTGTCTCCTTTGTGGAGAAGAAAGGTGTGTAAGAGCATGTGCGGGAGGGTAGGGATGTGTTCTGGGGATCACAGTGGCTGTGTGGGGGAGGGGCAGGAGCTGGTTTGGTAAATTTGAGGTGGGAGAGTGGAGAGACGTGGAAAGTGACGAGACCAGTGGATGAATGGAGAGAATGAGACAAAGATGCTCCTCTAAGTTTTGGCTGGGATACCCGGAGGGATGAGTAGTGTCAGTCACTGACAGTTGTCTTGGTGACTGATTGATGCTCTTCCTGCAAAGCTGTGATGAGCAGGACAGACGTCAGTAACGTACTGCATGCGAATTCAGAGGATTTCTAATGGTGGTATAGTATTAAAGCGGCTTTAGGTATGATCTACATAGGTAAATATGAAAGATATGAAATTGTCTATATATTTTTAGGCAGTAGTGCACTGTTCCAGAATTAATTATTGCCAGGTTCAGTTTTGCAGAAATTTTTTCTGGGGGTACTGCCAATCATGTAAGAACTCCACGTGTTTCGACACGTGTCTCTTCTAGAAAAATTTACTACAGGAAGTTAGCAGCCTTCCCCATGTTCTCTCCAGACATGAAAGCTCAGCTATGGCTACTGTGGGTAAGCAGGAGGGACGACGTCAGATTCTATCCAGCACTTTTTCCTCTGTCTGTGTTTTGACTGTCATCCTTTCAGCTTGTAACAAAAGGAATGGGTTTTCCTGCAGCTAGATGGGCCTAGGAGGTTTGAAAAGTAAATCATTAAAGGGTTTCATGATGAGATTGAAATATATTATTGATATGCTGAACTCCACACGGGTATAAAACAAAAGCAAAGTAAACAGAGAATATCTCCCCACTGACCCAAGTGAGGAATTTCCAGATGCTGTCACAGCAGGCTCTGTGGATGGAACCTTTGCTGCTTCCCGGAGGTCAAATTTATGGCCTTTCCTTGACACACACACACACACACACACACACACACCCTGAACACATGTGTGCATGCATACATACTCTTCTAAACTTGGTATTGTAAGCTTCTGAGAGCATCTGTTGCTCTCCTGCCTTGAGTGGACTTTGGTCAGTTAAATTGAGTTTCGGGGGACACATGAGTTGAAGAGACAGAAGTTTCCTGCTGCTAGAGGAAGAAAAGCTCCTCCATTAAAATCATGAGGGACAACATTGAGGTTCTTCTTATTGTTCACAGTCTAATAGAACATCAGAGACAGAAGGCAAATCGGACCTCAAACTCTTAATATACGGACGTAAAATAGCAGAAGTTACAAGTGTTTTATAAACCCAAGCCCACACAACGCTTTGTGGCTGAACACACATTAAAAAAAAAAAGTCTTTCTTTTTTTCCCCACGTGCACTTTATCATATGTGTTCATCTCCTTTTCCTAATGACTGAAGGCCAGTGTGAATACTCCCAAGCAGAATAATCTGGGAATCAGTTCTTCATTCCCTTTGTTTTCCCTATAAAAGTTTTATGTCAGGTAATGCTTTCTTTAGACTATTTTGATTTCTGTGTCACCTCTCCTTGCTGGGATCCTCATTCCATGAATATACTCTGTGGCAGAGGAAAAGCAATTTTGAGATTTAAAAAAAATGAGTTTCTACCAATAGAGTTCAGTGATTTAGTTATCTGAGGAGAAACATAATGGCTTTTCTCTCTTATTTGCCAGAATATTCCTGACTTAATTCGTGCTCTGATGAGGGTCACTGTGCCGCAGAACTGTATGTTCTTTCTGTCACAGAGTTTGCTTTTAAAGTATATTTATATTCTAAAATGCATTAAGTGTATTTATTTCTGAAATCCTGCTTATGGCAAAGTTTGTGATTTACACACAGAAATAAAGCAAATATACCTGAGGTAGAAGAACGACTGTGGATCTCAGAGCAAGACTAACCCTGGCTTCAAATCCCACCTCCTCCACCTCCCAGCCTGGAGAACCCTCCCAAGTCAGTCCCCGTCCCTGTCTCCCCAGTGGCATCGTGTGTGAGTTGTGGAAACCACAGCATGGTTGCAAAGATGACTTAAAATGATACGCCGAAGGGCCGGGAAGAGGCATGACAAAGCGGGCTAAGCTTTGGATTAATGTTGTGTCACCGATCTGTGAGCTACATTTGGACTAGGTTATCCTGTTATGAGAAATCAATGATAAAAGGAAAAGGAAAACTACTATGTAATGCAAAAAAATTTAAGGGGATTGCGATTGTCATCCTTTTGGTATTCATGAGATTACTAGACGAGCTTTCAACATTATTCCAGCCTTGAGAGAATGTGTATGCAAAGCGAACTTCTAAGGGATTAACAGTCGGTCTCCCATTCAACCCCACTGAACATTACAGTCCTGAACCCCCGTGGCTTTAAGCAGGCTGGTCAGTTCTGGCACTGTCACAGCCCATCTTGACTAGGCAGAGGACCCTGGCTGCCCTTCGGAGCCCGGCACGAGCTTTGCCTATTGGCGGGGGTTCGGCTCTCAACTCCGAGAGCTGGGCAACCTCTCCCAACGGCCCCATCTCAGCCCTTCATTTTACACACAAGGATGTGAGAGTATACACATTCCACTGGAAAAGTCCGTGAATAGATTTGGCATCTAGCAGGTGAATGGCCTATGTTGATTGTTCGGAGGTGAGGCAGGTTAAGAGAATTATCAAAAACCGTGAAATGACAGCGCAGTCAGATTTTAAAATTTGCTGGGCTCAGTTTTAGTTTCTCTGGACATTTACTTTTATTTTCCTTGACTTTAATTTTCTTTCAATATGTGGATGATTGATAGACAATTAACTCCAAAACAATACTTTAAGTGTAATCAGAAGGCATAGTTTTTTCTTGAAGTTCCTTACTAAGCAACTCCTGTAGACAGACACCTCCCTGTTTCTTTATTCCTTTTCTTTTCTTCCTGAGAGATGAGTGATTGTTTCCTTCCACAGATTAAAATGAATCTCAAGGTTAGAGTATGCAGTTTAGCTCTTAGCTCCATTGACTTAACTCTTTTTTTCCTAACATGATTTGCTTCAATACTATTGCGTGTGTGTGTGTGTGTGTGTGTCTTTTCTTCAGTTATTGATTCATGTGGTTTGGGATCTTGGTTTGGGTCCTTTTATGCAACAGTTTTTTAGAGTAGTCCAAGTGGGAACATAAAGAGGCTATTTTAGAGGTATTTTAATCTTAGCCCAAAGCACCTGGAACTTCTGAGTGAATACGTTCCCACAAGTATCATAATTTGCTGTAACAATTCTAATGAAAAAAAATTGTAAGTGGCAGCCATGTGATATTGCACACCTAAACCTAGACTCTCTAAGTCTAAATGGTGTTTCTACCGTAGCTTCATTGAAGCTGCATGATCATTAGAGGGTAACTAAGTTCTATCATGTACAGTGAAACTGGCCTGATCCAGGGGCCAGATGTGACTTGTATATCAAAGTCACAGATACACAGGTTGTACGGTAGGAGGAACTAGAGTTTGCTCATATTTTTTTTTCACAGAATATGATATAACCAAAGGATCCATACTTTTGTTGAATTTGTGAGCAAAATTCAATTCATGGCTTTGGCGTTTTTACTTCAGAGCAGGGTTACATTTTAGAGACAGAAATATATATTTTTTCTGTTTAGTAGTTCCCAGGTCATGCTAAATAATGTAGATGAATTCTGATAATAATTACTTATTAATGTGAATATTTCCAAATTGCAGTTGATGGGAATTGAATGAGTAAAATATCTAAATACATGTGTGATTCTCTGACTTATTTATATGTTTACTTATTACTTTTGGATGGGATAGTAGGAATCATGTAGGCATGCCCAGCCTATGTTGGCAGAAATTTGTTTATACCTAGGATGAATAATAAAAACCCTAAGCAGATTAATGGACACTGTATTCCCCTTTCTTTTTCTTTTTCCGTATTTAAATTGTAAACAATATATCCTATGAGGAACTGGAGAAGCAGTGAGTAGTCCAAAGCAAATAATTACCTTTTCTCTTTGTTTACAATGAGGTTCAGAGAGAACTGTTTTTCTTTTTCATTAAAAAAAAAAAAAAACCCAACAACTCCCTCTTCTTTCTCCAGAAAAATTTAACGGTAAGAAATAATCCCCAGCCCCCATAACGTCGTTAATAAGAATGGAAAGCACCGGGCATCAGCGTCACTGCCCGATGCTGATGCCTTCTTTCCCCTCCTGAGTGAGGAATGTTAACTACACTGTGCTGTAATGAGCCATGCCCAAACTACTGTTTTCTGGTCCACTGTTTATTTGATTTCTTTATTGTAATGAAACTCAGATGGTTGGTGTTTACACTAGCAGTGTGCTGGGCGATCACGCTGGGAACCGTTCTAATTAGCTGCAAGTGGGTCTCAGAATTAGAATGGAGGAAAGAACAAATTTTTAGTAACGACTTTAAATTGAAGCCCTCATTTATTTTCATTATGGCCAGACCAGAAGCAAGCTAATGTTTCCCAGGTCTTTCCATGCAGGGCCTGTGGCTCAGCCTGGTGGAGTAGAATCAGGATTTCAGATGCACTCAGCTTCCCTTGCTCCAGGAAGGAGAATTTTTAAGGTAATATCTGAGTGGACATCCAGCTAGAATGGTTGCAGCAGAAGATAAAGTGCACAGGAGCAGTGAGGCACTTCTGTTGAACTTTGAGCACAGGAAAAGTTGTGTTTTCTGAGTTCCATTATCTAAAAACACCTTTTCATTCTCAGAAGTGAAATCTTTTGATGTTCATAGTGAATGTTCAAAGTGACCAGTGAATTACATTTTACCATTCAGCACATAACAGAGACCACAGCCTAACAAGGAAACGGCTTGCTCTAACGAGCCAGTGTTTACAGATCTTCAGGATTTGTGGTATTCATTTTTGGAAGCAACTAATTGGTCAGTCATATGAGATTTGAACTATCTAGTCATACTTCATGGAGAGTATCTTTAACACATTTTCTGTAGCATAGAACATCATTTTAATGGTTACAACATGTAGCCAGATGTCTTCTAAAGCTTACTTTGAAATGTAATTCTAATACGTGAATTTGTAAAACATGATTTGTAAAAGCTGTGGTAGTCTTACTGGGGTAGTCAGAAGTTCCTCTCTGTAGAGACACCTACCTCCATGTCTTTGCCTATTTCTTTTCTTATCAACTGACATTGGGGATGACTTTAATGAGAGTTTAGAAAAAAACAGAATTTAAAATATTTGATAATCACTATATAGAAACTCAAATGGTTTGCAGAAAATAATACAGTATTTATTATCTTGTACTCGAAGACTTTTGTTTCTCTTCTTTAAAAAGTGGCAGTGTTAACGATATGACTTCCTCCTAACTGGGAGCAAATCATGTACATATCTGATAAGTTACCTGTACTTAGAATATATAAAGAACTCATAACAGCACCTCACACTCACTGGGATCACCATAATCAAGAGACAGATAATAATAAATATGGGTGAGGATATAGAGAAATTGGAATTCTTATCCTCAGCTGGTGGGAATGTATATAAAATGGTGCAGCCACTTTGGAAAATAGTCTGACAGTTGAGTATAGAATTACCACATGACCCAGAAATTCTACACATAGGTATATACCCAAGAGAAATGGAAACATATGTTTATGCAAAAACTGGTACACGAATATTCATTATTCATATTAGTCGAAAGGTGGAAACAACAAACATATCCATCAGCTGATGAATGGGTAAGCAAAATGTATTTCTATACAATGGAATATTATATATTCTACAGTGGAATATTACATATCCTTAAGGTAAATGAAGTACCAGTGCATGACACAACTAGATGAACTTTGAATATTTTATACTAAGTGAAAGAAGCCATTACAGTCCAGATCGTATGGTCCCATTTATATGAAATATGCAGAATAAGCAAATCTATAAGGTCAGAAAGTAGATTAGTAGTTGCTTAGGGCTGGGGAAGGGGATGATGAAATTTGGGGTGATAGCTAAAGGGCGTGGGTTGCTGAATGTATTCTAAAATGGATTGGTTGCATCTATTAATATAATAAAAAACATTGAAGTGAGTATTTTAAATGGGTGAATTGTATGGTGTGTGAATTATATCTAAAGAAAGCTATAACAAAAAAGAAATTGATGCTTGTCTGCATACACACACACACACACACACACACACACACACAAATAAAACTTTTACAACTGCCAAGAGTGCAAGACTCTTGCAGTTCTAGGAAAATGAATGTGTTTCCTTTTCCCAACTTTGATTCATCTTGTTCCTTTGTATGGAATGTTTTTCCACTGTTTCAAGTCTTCTCATTCTCGGTGGTTGACCAGCACTGCTACTGTCTTCTGTGAAGCCTTCCTTGATGAGTCTACCTGGAAAACTTTTCCTTGGTGGTTTCACAGCACGGATTGGTAACTACCATATCCTGCATGTTGATCAGAAGCATCTCTTAGACATGACTGAGTCTAAGCCCATCATTTTATAGATGAGAAGCACCAACACACACAGAAGAAGATTGCCCTGCTCAAAGTCACCCAACTCTTTCAGATATAGTCAAGGCTTCAGTTCTTTATAGACTCTAGAAGCCAAGGGCGAAGTGCCTCCAACCCTCAAAAAATGAAAAAAGGAAAAAATTGTCTATTTTCTATTTAATTTTGTCATCATGAAATCATCTTTTTGCTTTGATACACCGGCAACTCCTAGATTGACTATGGGACTCCAGGAGTTCATATCGGAGGAGAGAGGGTCTCTCAGTGAGCCAGAAGGTTATGTTGGAAGAACAGACCAATTTAAAGCTTTATACTTTAATTGGATTTCAACTCAAAAGATTCCTAAAACACTTCTGTCCTGTTGCTAGTAAAGACGTGTGTTCTGTGGTGACACCAAGTTCAAATGGTGGTTTTCTGTCTGAGACGAAATCTGGGATCTTTAAGATGACTTCTCCCTTGCATAATGTCAGAGACATGATTTATGCCTGATGTAAAAGAGACCTTTGAGGTAAAATGAAATAATAGCCAAATGGAGAAAAAAAGAGAATAGCATAGGATTTATGGGAATTCATTTTTAATCCAATTCACTGTATGGATTTTTGTGAGAACAAATTGAATGTGAAGAGATCTAGTTCTTGGAGCTATAGGAATGAACTTGTTCTTTCCTGTCTCCAGAAGAGATGATGGGTATAAAGTAAATAATACCTCTCTACCTCATGGCCCTGCTGTGAAAGGGTATTAGAAACTATGGAAGCAGAATCTCTGGACATTGCAATACAGAGTTGGTAAGAATTATATCTACATTTTCTCAACTTAGTTTAAACATTATTTTTCTGTTTCTATGGCATCCTTACTGTTGGACTAAGAGCCACAGGCAATTAAAAATGTGGTGCATGAGGTGGTCCCTGTCTTTGCAAACATTCTACTCTTTTCCTTCTTCCTGCTCTAATGTGATCGGCAGGCCAGGGAAGTTGCTTCTCTTGGCATGGAGTGTCCTGTCTCCCAATTTCTCTTCCTGCAAGTGAAGGCAGAGGTATAAATCAGATCAGTCCTGCTACTCCAGTCTATTCTCTGTCAGAAAACTCTGAATAAACCTAATTTTAAAATCTTATTTGGTCTAGCCATCATTGCACCTATTTTCTCTGGCAGATAAATACAGAGAGAAGTCTTAGATTTTTCCAAACCTGCAGGGTATTATGCATAGCACAGGGAGATCCCTAGGGTAGAAATTCAAAGACACTTAGGGGCAGAGGTACCACTTGAGAGCGGCGGATTGTGGGGAAGCCATCATGGCCATCCTTGACTCATGTGCTTCTGGGGCTAATATTATGGTCATAACTGCATTTTAAGCATTGATTCAGGGAATTAACTATTAGAGCTGAGTTCCATGAGATCTGTATTCCAGATGGGATGCAAATCAGGTGTGCTTGGCATTTTGCTCTATGAACGTTTGTCCTGTCGTCAGTTGGTCATGATAAATCAGGTGTTCCTAAATCTGTTCCTCTGTGTCTTATTTTTAACTTCATCTCACATCAAGGTAACACGATGGAAGGATGACCGCTAGCCTTACCGTCTCATCTGAAGATTCCTGGAAGGAACCTGCTCTAAACGCTGTGGGTTTCTAACTCTCCTTGAATTATTTAATCGTGAGTGCTTTGGTCCTGGTTGTGGATCTCTAGGATGCCCCTCATAGAGATGAAGGACCTGGAGGCCCTTATAATAGAGGTTTGAAGTATCGTCATCTTGGCTTGAAGTATAGGAACAATGTGATTACTATAACCCCTGAAGTTAAAAGGGACTTTTTAAAATGTATTGAACAATAGGACTCAATCCTGAGGATTAGATTTTTATTACTACTTTGGAATGAGTAAAATCAATTTCAAAATTGATTTGTGTCATACAGCAAGGAAAGGATAAGTAGGAGAAAGAATTTTCAAAAATGAAGGAAGAAACATGAATTTTACTTTGTGCACGTCCACTAAGGAAGGACTAAGGAGATCTCCAAAACCAAAAACATTTCCTGTAATTGCTTTTAAAAATGGGACCAGGAGAAAGGAATATTTTAGTCGTGACTGTGTGAGGAATGATAACACCGATAACTGTGGCCCAAGGACATGGACCAGATGACAGCAGGCAACACTCAGAAAGGGAGCAAGGGACTTCCTCAGGGAAAAATCAGATCTAGGCCTTAGGGAGAGTCCCTCTTAAAACTAAAACCAGGGGTTTAATAAAAGCAGCAAATTAGGAGCCAGTCCCGAAAGGTTAGAAGAGCTTCTTAGAGCAAATTTGGATCCATTTGAGAGGGCATGGCCGGGGGGACCAGAACCGAGTCCTGCTAGCACTATGAGGTGAGCCTGAAGAGGACAGAATTATTAAATGGGACAGCAGGCATGGCCTGGACCGCCAGGAAACATGCTCGGATTTATGAGTCTGAGCCAGCCGTCTCAAGTTGGCATCTTTGGGCTACATCAGGCCCAGAAACATATTTTCTTTTGCTAATACAGTTTTTAAAAATATTCATTTTCAAATAAGAAAATGGTGATTTCAAATAAAACTGAGTAAAACACCCCCGGGATCCGCACTCTGGCATCCCTGGGTCCAGTGCCTCATAGGGCAGCAGTCAGAGCTGGAGCTGAGCAGTGGGAGTGATTCCAGGTGGGGATTCTTCCCTGTGGCTAACGTCTCCACTCCCCCCGCTTCCCTCCTTTATGTCCTCTACTTGGTCTCAGCAGACATTTGGGTTTGTGACATCTGTTTAAAAGGAAGATACAGGCAAGGAGAGCATGGGTGGCTCAGTTGGTTAAGCCTCGGACTTTGGCTTACGTCATGGTCTCATGGTTTGTGAGTTTGAGCTCTGCTTTGGGCTCTGTGCCAACAACTCGGAGCCTGGAGGCTGCTTCAGATTCTGTCTGTCTCTCTCTCTTTGCCCCCCCCCCCGCTCTCTCTCTCTCTCTCAAAAATAAATAAACATTAAAAAATTTTTTGAAAAAGTAAGATACAAGCAAAATGAGACACACTAAAGGGAGCTGGCTGGCAAATGGAGACATTGTCCACACCTGGGCTGATGATGGAGCAAAGGGAGAGGGTCCTGGGGTCAGATTAACCCCAGCAGCCATGTGAAATGGGCCAGCTCTGGGTGAACAAGCGATGCTCTTGGCAAACCCTGAAATAATTTATTTTATAGCTCTTAGTAGGTAGATTATTATAAGACTGAATCCAGAGATGTATATGTCCAGAGATATGGGCAGATTATCACAATCCAGAATCTAGAGATTTGTGTTTGAAAAAAAATCTCAGGGGTTGTGGATCAGGTGCTCAAATCACTGTAGATAAATGGTTGAATCATGCCAGCTATGTGGCTCAAGGGAATCACCTGTCCCGAGGCAAAGGAGGGTGTGCTCTCTGTAAAACTATTCAAATAAAAAACAGATAAACTCTGGGGCTTGTCAAGACAAAACCAATAAAAAACATGCTTGTAAGACACTAGTATTTCTAGTTTACAGAGTTTGAGGGAAACTGATGGGGAGTGGCATTGTTGGAAGAAGATAAAACCATCAGAGAAACAGTTTTATTTTGAAGGACCCCACAACTGAATACTGCAAGTGACATTTTTGTTCTTTTTATTGATATATAGCAGAAGTTCAAAACTTGAATTAAAGTATTTTAATAGTTGAAACAAATGGCTTTAACTAGGTGGATGACTATTTTTTTTCTTTAGGAAAGTAACTATAATGTGGAAAGTGAGGACATGGGGATATCATGTTTTCAGAGAATACACCATCTGTGTTCTCCCCAAATTCATATGTTGAAATCCTAGCCCCTAATTGATATTATTAGGAGGTGGGAACTTTGGAGATGATCAGGCCATGAATGTGCAACTCATGAAAGAGATTCATGCCCTTACACAAGTGTCACCAGAGAGCTCTCTTTCCCTTTCCACCATATGAGGACCCAATGAGAGGATGACCATCTATGACCCAGGAAGTGGGCTCTCATCAGGCACCAGATCTGCTGACACCTTGATTTACTAGCCTCCAGAATTGTGACAAATAAATATTCTTTAAGTCACCTAGTCTACGGCAGCTTAGACTACCGCAGTCTGAATGAACTAAGACAAAGTAAACTTGCATAATAAACACGAGTATAAAGATAGAAGAGAACAGATATGATGGAAAAGAGTTAAAAATCAGAAAGGAGCCAAAGAAGAAATGTGACCAATAAAAAAATTCCCAAAGTCAGGATGTCTGAGAGACTTATAAGAACAAGCAACAACAATGACAACAACAAAAGGGTGACAGACTCATAGCTATAGAGGACAAACTGGTGGTTGCCAGAGAAGAGGGGGTCAAGGATGGGCAAAACAGGTGAAGGGGAGTAAGAGCTACAAACTTCCAGTAATAAAATACAGATGACAGATGGTGACTGTGAGCATTTCTTAATGTATATAATTATAGAAATACTATGTTGTACACCTGAAGCTAATAAAATATTATATGTCAACTATCCTTCAATTAAAACAATAAGGATGATCAATATCCACTACTGTTTTAAATTATGTGCCATAACCTCCCTCACATCCAGAATCTTTGTGAAAATCTACTTACCATAGAAATGCCATGTTTTTTTGAGGGGGAGAAAAGAAAAGAGCTGAGTTCCATGTCTGGAACAGGGGAAGGAAAATGCCCCTAGGAGATGAGATACAAACAGAATGAACTGAGATCAAAAGTCCAGCAGGAAAAAGAATTTGAAGCTCTATGTGACCATGAAAACATGAGACTGGTATTTTGCAAAAATCTTGGGGCAAGCTAGGTATGTCCCACAGGATGTGGGACAAGGGCCCGAGCCAATTTTATTTAAATCTCAAAGGATCGAATGACCTTAGGTGACATCGCATTACAATTTTAGTTTGCCCGATACAGAATACCTGATGCTCATTGAGTTTTCTTTCCTTTTAATAAGCTTCCTGCTGATCCAGTAATAAGCTGGCCAATGCAATGCTGGGACCACCTTGGAACACCACCTCCTGGTGTGAATGTGGGAAGAGGCACTTGAAGGGGCTGCTGATTCTGGACGGAGGGTTTTCCACTTGGATTCCTGGTTCCAAGTTATAGTCCTATTAGAAGGATCCCCAAGGAGTACGCAAATGTGCTCTAGTATCCAGTCACCTGTTGGCAGACTCCAAATAAAAGTGAAACAAGGAGCCTTCAGAATAACCAAGTTTATGGTAGTTGGCTGGAATAGGGTTTGAAAAAATAAATATCGCCTTCTTCGTTGGAATGTGCAATTCCTGTGTGCCAGTTGATGAGACTGAAGAAATTCTTGTATGTGAAACATTCCTAGGCTGAAATCTCAGTGGTAAATCAAGACGATGTGTGTTTGCAGAGACTAAAACCTGCAGTTACTTTGCAGAGACTAATGGCCCCAGGATAGATAAGTCTAGTGGAAAACTTGAGTAAAATACTCAAGAGTTTTCTTCTGTGAGATACTATTAAGCATGCTCAACTAATTTATTGAGGATATTACATTATAAACTCTTTAAAAATTATACAGTTCATTCCACGTAGTAACAGAGTCCCTCAAGCGAAAAGGGGGATGAAATGACATCAAATTTGGCTGAGGTTGATAAGTTGATAAGTCTTTCTTTAGAAAGTTAGACTTCCTTTCTTTTTTCTTAATGGTGTACAGACTGGCATAAATCTTATCTCCTTACAGTAGTTCTTGCATATGCTGTTTGCTAGTCATAAAATTAACTTATAGTAAAAAAGATAAGGTTTTTGAATATTAATGAGCCAAACTTGATGTACCTCTAAAATCTGGCTTAGGGCAGGGCCAGGAAGATTTAAAATTCAGCAGTAGTTGCTATTCAGAAGGTGGTTCTAGTGCCGTTGCCAGTAAAAACCCAAAGTGAAAGGTCTAATGTATCACACATTGGATTTGAAAAACTATGTTAAGGATAACAAGGCAATTGCTTCTGGCTCTCTCTCTTGTGCGCGCTCTCTCTCTCTCTCTCTCTGTCACACACACACCATTTCAGAAGTGTCCCATATTGCCATTGACTGTTCTGATGTTCTGAGCATACAGGGAGGGTCAGTGCAGGAATGTCTGTACATCCACATCTTCTCTTTTGCAAACACTCACACACAAAATAATTCAAATGATTAATTATGGGGCTCCTGGGTGGCTCAGTTGGTTGGGCGTTGGACTTCGGATTAGGTCATGATCTCACAGTTCATGGGTTCGACCCCTGTGTTGGGCTCTGTGCTGACAGCTCAGAGCCTGGAGCCTGCTTTGGATTCTGTGTCTCCTCTCTCTGCCCCTTCCCTGCTTGTTCTCTTTCTTTCTCTCTCTGTCTCTGTCTCTATCAAAAATAGGTAAACATTTTTTAAAAATGATTGATTAGTGCATGGTTATTTGATGCTTTTCTTTCTCATAAGTTGAAGTGTAACCTTTTTGGGGAGGTACAGTTCAAGCTAGGAAAGGCAGAAGGAAAGGAAAAAGGGCTTGACAGTTGAATGCATAAAGTATCGTGTTGAAGCTAACAGCTAGTGATGTAACCCAAAGAATTGGCTGCCAATCAGATGAAACATGACATGGAGAGGGGGTGGGTTGGGAATAGCAGGAGCCTCAGGTCTACTGGACCAGGTCATCTGATTGTCACTTTGGTGGTTTCTTCCCTATTACCTCTTTAAAGGACTGTCACATTGATGGCAACACCAATGACTAAAGGTGACATTAATAATAGCTCCCAGAACCTGAGTATCTAGTGCAGCCCAGTCTCATGCTAAGCACGTTAAAAATAGTTGTAGCTGAATTTCTACCATCCTGTCTGTGCAGCAGATAGCCTGATTCCTGTTTCGTGGGTAGGTGAGAAATGAGCTAGATGAAATAATGCCTTTTCCTTTCTCTTTGGTATGATTGAAAGACAATGAGTTTAGAATAACTAAGACATATTTATCTTTCACCTGACCTGATATATAGGAGAAACTGCACATGGTAAATTTATGGAGGGAAGATCTTTGGCGAATGTGAATTTAGACGTGAACATTGTATCTACATGAAAAGGAAGTCTGAGTTTTTCCACACAGCAAATTGGAGTCAGTACGTTTAGTGTGGTATGTGAAAGGGTCATAGCAGGCACTCTGTGCTCTCTACTTTCTACTTTCTAGAGTCAGATTAAGTTTTCTCAGCTTAGAGGAAGGGGAATTAGCATCAGACTGGAATGTGCCTGGAGTTTTTCCTGAAACACCTGAGATTTAAGCCTTGCTCTAATATTTAGAGTTCTGTCAGTTGTTCAGCCATCACAAACTCAGAGGGAACCTTGGGTGTTTAATTTAGATTAAAGATAATGTATACAAAATGCTTGTTGTGTAGTATGCATTCTATACATGGAAGCCATTTTTAGTTTGTTTTACCTCAGTAAGGGAAGGTCTCTAAAGAGCACCATTGTCTAGTAAGGTGGACTTAGAATGAATTTGCTTTAACCATGTGTTATGGATCAATACTCTACAAATTCGTCTATGAGATTTCTGATTCTCTCTCTCTTCATCCTTCAGCCAGTATCTGTAGGGATAATCTTGTGTTTTTACCTATTACCTCCCCACAACTAGACTGTGGATGCTAGAATTTCAGGATCTGATGCCAAATCTGTATGAGTCTAGTTTTGTAACTATGTCCTTTCGACTGTCATCTCTGCTGAGAACTAACATTTAGTCTGTTCTCAAGAATACGCCTCAGGATGCCTTCTCCTCTCTGCCAGGAGGTCTTTCTGCATAGGATTTTTCCTTCTGAGATCAAGGACAGCATGGGGTTGATAACTAACATCCATGCCAACTTTTGCTTCTCCGTGTTTCCATCACTCTAAGTTTGTTTACTGGCTTTATTAAAACTATCTAGTTACTGTTTGGTTTGATTTAAATTTAGGTGGTCCTGTGGTATCTGCTTTCCAGATTTCTACTTAAACATACCCGGACAATTTTATTGGAAAATAGCCTTTGAATGTTTCATTATAATCTAGGTTTCTGGAGTCTTTTCAGTTGCACCCATATAAAAATGGAGTTCTAGCACACAGACTTTCATGAGATATAATGTGAAAATGGATATTAAATACTTGATGTCAACTCAGCATATTGTGACACCTCCCTTTGTCTGTCACAGTCCGAAGTTGATCTGTTTCACATGGTAAGTGCCAATACTTTACAATGTTAACTCTTAAATGGAAGTAAATCTAAAGTGTATCATGCCCTTACATATTTTTTAAAAAGCTTTTTTTTCCTGATTATAAAACGAATGGATATATATTGTAAACAGTTTAAAGTAAAGCATAAAAAAAAGTCAATTTCCATCCACCTCATGGATGTTATACTGTACTGTTCAACATTTCATACATTTCTCTATATATTCAATATTTCATTTTTATTTAAAAAATTTAATGTTTATTTTTTGAGAGAGAGAGAGAGAGAGAAGGAGAGAGGGAGGAAGGCAGAGAGAGACACACACAGAATCCGAAGCAGGCTCTAGGCTCTGAGCTGTCCAGCACAGAGCCTGTCACAGGGCTTGAACTCATGAACCACAAGATCATGACCTGAACCAAAATCAGATACCTAAACTGACTGAGCCACCCAGGCACCCCTGCATTCAAATATTTTAAAAAGAGGGTCTTGTTTTTTAATCTTTTTATTGGTTGTTTGATGTGTAATTGCATGCAATAAAATTGATCAGTTTTTAAATACACAGTTCATTGAGTTTTGTCTACTGCATACTCATAACCACCATGATCATGATAATAGAATATTTTCATCATCTCAAAATATTTCTCACATCCATTTAAAATTAATTCATTACACCATCCCTGGCCCCTTGCAATAACTGATCTGTTGTTTCTCCCCCTACTCCTCCTCTTTCTTCTTCCTCCTTATTTTGAGTAAGGTTGATATATGATGTTACATTAACTTCACTTATACAACATAGTGATTCAACAACCCTATACATTATGCTATGCTCACCAACATGTAGCTACCGTCTGTCATTATGCAACATTATTACAATTCCATTGACTATGTTTCCAATGCTGTACCTTTTATTCCTGTGACTTTTTCATTCAATCACCGGAAGCCTACATCTCCCAATCCCCTTGACCTGTTCTGCCCATCCACCACTCTATCCTCTGGCAGTTTGTTCTCTGTATTTATGCATCTGTTTCTGCTTTTGTTTGTTCATTTGTTTTTTCTTTTGGATTCCACAAGTAAGTGAAATCATATGTCTGTGTTTCTCTGACTTATTTCACTTAGCATAATACCTGGCTAGGTCCTTCCAACTTGTCACAGATGGCAAGAGCTCATCCTTTTTTATGGCTAAGTTCTATTTCATTATATGTATGTATGTGTGTGTTTGTGTGTATATATATGTATGTATGTATATACATACACACCACATCTTTATTAATTAATAGACACTTTGGCTGCTTTCATATATTGGCTATTTGATAATAATGCCGTAATAAACATAGGGATGCATATACCTTTTCAAATTAGTGTTTTTGTTTTTTTTGGCGGGGGTGGGGAATACCCAGTGGTAGAATTATTGGATCATAGGGTATTTCTATTTTTAATTTTTTGAGGAAACTCCCTACTGTTTTCCACAGTGGCTGTACCAATTTGCATTCCCACCTACAGTGCATGAGGCTTCCTTTTTCTCCACATCCTTGCCAACACTTACTATTTTATTGTCTTTTTGATTCTGGCCATTGTGACAGGTGTAAGGTGATCTCTCATTGTGGCTTTGATTTACATTTCCCTGAAGATTCATGATGTTGAGGATCTTTTCATGTGTCTCTTTGCCATCTGTTTGTCTTCTTTGGAAAACTATTCACATCCTCTGCCCATTTTAAAATTGGATTATTTGGAATAAAATAAAATAAAATTGGATTGTTTTTTATGTTGAGTTGCAGAAGTCTTTTATATATTTTGGATATTAACCCTTTATGAAATATATCATATGCAAACATCTTCTCCCAGTCCAGTAGGTTGCCTTTTTCTTTCATTGATGGTTTTCTTTGCTGAGTAGAAACTTTTCATTTTGGTGTAGTCCCAATAGTTTATTCTTGTACCTTATCTATTTTCTTAATTTCCTTTTTGAATTGTTTATTATTGGCATAGAAAAGCAATTGATTTTTATGTGTTGATTTTGTATCCTGCAACTTTGCTGAATTCACTTATTAAGATATCATTATTTTCTCTTTTTAATGTATTCTTTGGGATTTTCTCTATATAGGATCCTGTCATCTGTGAATAGAGATAGTTTCACTTCTTTCCAATTTGAATACGTTTCTTCCCTTGCCTATTTGCTCTGGCTAGAGTACACTGTTGAAAAACAGTAGTAAAAGCTGGCATCCTTGCGTTCTGATCTTAGGGGAAAGCTTTCAGTCTCACCATTTAAATATGATGTTACCTATAGTTTTTTGTAAATACCATTTATCATGTTCAGGAATTTCCCTTCTATTCCTATTTTCCTGAGTGTTTTTGTTACGAAGTGGTGTTGGATCCTTTCAAATGGTTTTTCTGCATCACTTGTGATGATCATATGGTTTGTGTCATCCCTTCCATCGATGTGATATATGATATTGGTTTTTTCATGTTGAATACCCTTGTATTTCTGAGATGAATCCCACTTAGTAATGGTGTGTAAATAATCCTTTCAGTACAATTTTAGGTTTATATTGCTAATATTTTGTTTAGGATTTCTACATTGATACTCATAGGATATTGGTCTTTAATTATCTTTTCTGGTGGTTTCTTTGCCTGGTTTTGTTTTCAGTGTACTTCTGGCCTTAGAATAAATTAGAATTTTCCAGTCCTCTGTCACTGAGTAGAAGAGTTTGAGGTGAATTGTTAATTCTTTTTCAGATGCTTGCTAGAATCTACCAGAGAAGCCATCTTATCTTTGTAGTGATGTTTTTTATTACTGTTTCAATATTTTTACTTGTTATAGATCAGTCCACATTTTAAAATTTCTTCTAGAGTCATTATTGGTAATTGGTATATCTCTGGAAATTTTTCTGTTTCATCTAGGTTATTTAATTTGTTGGCACACGATTATCCATAGTATTCTGTTACAACCCTTTTTATGTCTGTTATGTTGGTAGTAATGTCTCCAGTCTCATTTCTGATTTTAGTAACTTGTCTTTTCTGTTTTTCTTGCTCAATTGATTTTGTTGATCTTTTCAAAGAACTTATTTTTTGTTTTGTGATTCTTTTTCTTGTTTTCTATTATTTATTTCATTGATTTCCACCCTACTCTTTATTATTTCCTCCTTCTGCTACCTTTTGGTTTACTCTTCTTTTTCTCACCTCTTAAGGAATAAAACTATGGTCAGGTGACAGAGGAAGAGCAAAACCAAGCCTGGTTTATACATAGTTATACGTGATATGCGGGCACCACCCTAAATTGCAGAGCAGCAGTGCTTGCTGGGACATCCCTAGTGAAGGCAGAACTTTGAGAAGTGATCCTGGTTATTCACTTTGCTTGGAAGGAGAAATAGCCAGACATGCAATTATAATCTGATTCATGTGTTGTGACCAATGGCTTGGTTGGGTGGTCAGGGGCTTGGAAAGAATATGAGTGGAGAACTGACAACAATGAAATTTGGAGAAGAGGTATGTGTGTAAATCTGTCTGAAAGAGCAAAAAAAAAAAAAAAGGAGATATCTGTGTTCCCTGTGAATGCTCACCAAAGGTTGACATCATCAGAGGAGGGTTTTAATAATCAAGTGTATAGGATGGCTTCTCCTGTGGATACCTACCAATCAGCCTCTTTCTTCAGACACCCCTGTCATTTCCTAATGGACTTATGAACAAAGTGGCCATGGTGGCAGGGTTAGAGGTTATGCATAGGCTTAGCAACATGGACTGCTGCTCATTAAGGACAACCTAATAATGGCCACCCCTGAGTGCCTAGTCTGCAACAGAGACTAATACTGAGCCCCTGATATGGCAACATCACCAAGGGTGATCAACAGGCTACCTGGTGCCAGGTTGATTATATTGGACTGTTTGCATTATGGAAGAGACAGCACTTTGTTCTTACTGGAGTAGACACCCTGAATATGCATTTGCTTTTCTTGCATGCAGTATTTCTACCAAAGCTGCCTTTGGTGGACTTACAGAATGGCTTATCTGTCATCCTGGTATTTCTTATAACCTTGCTTCAATCCAGGAACATACTTAACAGCAAAAATAGTCTGGCAATGTACTTATGTTTATGGAATTCATTGGTCTTACCATGTTCCCACCATCTTAAAGCAGATGGCTTCAAAAGATAGTGGAATAGCCTTTTGAAGACTCAGTTACAGTGTAAACTAGGTGGCAGTACTTTGCAGGATGGGGACAAGGTTCTCCAGAAAGCTGTATAAGCTCTAAATCAGCATCCAATATATGGTGATGTTTCTTTCCTGGCCAGAATTCATGAGTCCAGGAATCAAGGGTTGGAAATTGGAGTGGCATCACTCACATTTAACCCTAGTTACCCAATAGGATAATTTTTGCTTCCTGTTCTCATGACCTTATGCTCTGTTGGCCTAGAGGTCATTCCTTCCAAAGCGAGAAAGGCTTCAACCAGGAGACACAACAATGATTCAATTGAACTGGAAGACAAGACTGGTGCTCAGCCACTTTGGACTCCTTATGCCATTAAATCAACAGGCAGAAAGGTAGTTACTGTGATGTTTGAGATGATTGATCCTGACTTCCAAGGAGAAATTGGACTATGATTCCATCATGGAAGTAAGGAAAAGTATGTCTGGAATACAGGAGACCCCTTAAGGTGTCTTAGTATTAACCATGCCCAGTGATTAAGGTCAATGAAAAAATCCAAAAGCCTCATCCATTCAGGAATTGAAGATTTAGGTCACTCCATCATGTAAAGAATCATGAAACAAGGAAAACCAGCAGAAGATTTACTGAAGGTAAAGGGAATTCAGAATGACTGGTTGAAAACATTAGCTGTAAATACCAGCAAAAACCATGTGATCGATTACAAAAATGAGAACTGTAATTGTGAGTATTCCATATGCTTCCTTATTTAGTTATGAATATATTTGCAAATGTTTATATCAAATATATTTGTTTTCTTCCCTCCATTATACTCTTATAATGGAACATAAAGTATATTTACTTTAGATCATAGTATTTAGGTATTATTTATTTTACATCATAGTATTTAAGTTACAGATTTTAGGGAGAAGAGTAAGCATCACTCCAGGACTTTTCCTCTTTTGCGGAAGGTGTTAGTATGTTTCAGTTGTACACAGGATAGTTGTATCATTTAAAAAAATTATGACTTTGTTATTGTCTATTTGGAGATTAAATATGATTTAAGGAGATATGTATAGGTATAAAGTTGACAAGGAGTGGGCTTGTGGTATTCGATTTTATGATTCAAGTAAAAGCTCAGATATTTGGTTAAATATTATTTCTGGGTATGGCCCTGAAGGTGTTTCTGGATAATATTAATATTTGACTTGGTAGATGAGTAGTGCATATTGCTTTCTCAAATGTGAGTGGGCTTCATCCAATCCACGGAAAGCTTGAATAGAATTAAAAGCTGAATAAGAAGAAATTCTTTCTCTCTGTATGCTCTTGAGTTGGGACATCTGTCTTCTCCTGCCTTCAGACTTAGACTTGGCCTGGAACTTATAATATTGACTTTTCTGTTTCTTAGGCTCTCAGACCCAGGCTGGAACTAGACCATTGGCTCTCTTGGGTCTCCAGCTTGCTAACTACAAGACTTAGTAGACTTCTCAGCCTCCATCATTGTGAAAGCCAGTTCCTTATAATAAATCTCTTAATATGTAGAGAGAAACAAAACAATATATAGACATATATACATAAATCTAGCTCACAAACTAGATACAGATCTAGATTCCTATATTTCTTAATGGTTCTGTTTCCCTAGAGAACCCAGACTAATACACTTAATTGCACATGGATAAAACTTGAAAACATTATGCTGAAAGCAAGAAGATATTTACAACAAAAGGCCACATATTATATGATTTCATTTATATGAAATGTCCAGAATAGGCAAATCCATAAATAGGAAGTCGATTAGTTGTTGCATAGGACTTGGGAAGGTGGAGTAAATAGGTAATTATTTGTAATGAATATGGTGTTCCTTTTGTCAGTGATGAAAATGTTTGAAATTGGTTGTGGTGATTATTTCACAACTGTGTGCATATTGTAAAATACCATTGACTTGTACACTACATTTGTGCATTGTGTGGTATGTGAATTATATTTCAGTGATTGTTATATAAAAAAATCACTTGGCTATTTACTTATGGAATGGATGTATATCTTGATTGTCTATGTATTCCATCACTCTGTATTTCTGTCTTTATGCCAATACCACATTGTCTTGATTACTGTAACCCTATAGTAAATATAATCAAGGAATGCAAATTATCCATTACTTTTCTTCTTTTTCAGAATTGCTTTGGCTATTCAACATTCTTTGAATTTCCTTGTAACTTTTAGAGTAAGTAGGCTTATCAAATTCCATGAGAGGAACTACTGGGAGTTTGATTGGGATTGCATTGAGTCTCTACATCTTGGAAAAATTCTTTATTTAGATGTTTGCTTGTTTCTCACCAATTATATTTTGTTAGCTATATGCCTAAGTATTTCATTTTTTATTTTAATTGCTGGTTTATCACCTTTGTTCATGAAAGTTATATTCACTGGATGTAGAATTCTATGTTGGCTTTTTTTTTTTTTTTTAACTTTCAGTATTTTAAAGGGGTTTTCCATTGTCTCTGCCATGCTTAGTTTTGGGCCAAGAAATATGTGGTAATTCTGATCTGTGTTTCTCTGCATGTAATGTGTTTTTATCCTAGATCATTTTAAGATTTTTCTCCTTATCATTGGTTTTTAGCAGTTTGGTTATGAAATACCACTGTATGGGCACATGGATTCATTGAGGTTTTTGGATTTGTGTGTTTAGAGTTTTCATCAAATTTGGGGAAAAAATTGACCATTATTCCTTCAAATATTTTTTTCCCTCCCTCCTTTTTGCCACACTTTCACTGCCTGGGGTTCTAGTTCCACATGTGTGATACCCCTCTGATTTTGATATTTGGGCGGGGGTATGGCTTTAAGTTTACTTTTTTCATCTTCAATTTTTAATGTGCTATTAATCCTATTCAGTGTATTTTTAAATGTCATGTTATTTTATCATTTTTTTAGAGAGAGAGAGAGCATCTAAGTAGGGGAAAGGGGCAGAGGGAGAAAGAGAGACTCCCAAACAGGCTCCGCACTCAACCTGATATGGGGCTTGAACCCATGACCCTGGAATCAAGAGCTGAGCCAAAATCAAGAGTTGTGTGTTCAACCGTTCAATTGACTGAGCCACTCAGGTGGCCCCTATGTATTTTTAAAATAGTCTTAGCTTTTATCAGAATAATTTTAGATATCCAGAAAATTTGTGCAGATAGTACAGAAAGCTCTCAAATACCTCATATCCAGTTTTCCCTGTTACTAATATATATATTTATATGGTACATTTGTTACAAATAATCAATACTGATGCATTCTTATTAACTTTACTTGGGTTTTTTCACTTCTTAACTAATGTCTTTCTTCTGTTCTGGGATACCACCTGAGATACCACATTACATTCATTTGTCATGTACCCTTAGGCTCCTCTTGACTGTCACAGTTTCTCAGATTTTGCTTGTTTTTGATGATCTCAATGGTTGTAAGTAGTACTGGTGAGGTCTTCAGGTATTTTGTGTGAATCCCCTCTATTGGAAAATTTCAGATGCTGTTCTCATGATTACACTGGGGTTATGGAGTTTTTGGAGGAAGTCCATAGAGAAAAAGTGTCATTTCTTTTTTAATCATATCATGTCTAGAATACATCCCATAGGCGTTCCTGGGTGGCTAAATCCATTGAGTGTTCGACTTCAGCTCAGGTCATGAGCTCTAGGTTTATGAGTTCGAGCCCCACTCAAACTGAGCAAACTGACAGCTGCACTGTCAGCTCAGAGCCTGCTTCAGATCCTCCATCTCCCTCTCTCTGCCCCTCTTTCTCTCAAAAATAAACTAAAAAAAAAAAAAAAGACTACATTCTATAACATGCTTTATCACTGTTTATGATCCTTATTGAGATAGTGTTTGTCAGATTTCTTCAGTAGAAAATTGGTCTCCCCCCCTTTTCCATACTCTATTTTAAAAAAAGATTTCATACATTTATTTATTTATTTTATTTAAAGTTTATTTCTTTATGTTGAGAGAGAGAGAGAGAGAGCGTGAGCGAGCATGAGCGTGAGCCTGTACACACAGTGAAGGGTTCAGAGAGAGAGGGAGAGAGAATCCCAAGCAGGCCCCACAGTTAGTGCGGAGCTGGATGCAGGACTCAAACTCATGAACCGTGAGATCATGACCTCAGCCAAAATCAAGAGTTGAGTGTTTAATTGACTGAGCCACTCAGGCGCCACTAAAGGTTTTATTTTTAAGTAACCTCTATAGCCAAAGTGGGGCTTGAACTCATAACCCTGAGATCCAGAATATACACTGTCATGACTGAGCCAACTAGGTACTCCTTCCACACTGTATTTTTTAAGAATGATGTCATGATGTACAACCCATGCTTGAGCATTGGGGCGTTATGCTCCTTCTCCTGAGGAAGAGTATTTATATAAATTATTTGGAAGTTTTGTGCCTGTGGAAGATTTTTTCCATTCTTCCCATGCCATTTATTTATTCATTCAATTGTTTATTTATTTCAGTGTGGACTCATGGATATTCATTTTAATCCTTTGTGTTATAATCATTACTGATTAATTAATTTTGTTGCTCAGATTATTCCTGCCTTAGTCATTGGCAGCTCCTTCAGTTGGCTCCTGTGACCCTCTCATGTGTTCCCATCCGTGTTGTTATCGTTTTTCTTTCTTCTTCCTTGCCTTCTGGCACCGCAGGTCCTCCGAAGTCATAGGATCAGCCCTTTCTGTAAGGAGCCCCCATTCGTTTTATTGAAGAATGCTATTAGAAACAGGGTCAAAAATGTTTCAATGTATTTTTCATCTCTGAGAGTTCCCTTTGGGTTCTTTTTATATTTCACATTTTTATTCCCTAATAACAATCATGTTATCTTCTATATTCTTGAGCAAATAGAATGTCTCTATAACAACAGTTTTATCTCATGTATTATGAGGTCTCTCCTACTCTGGCTGGTGGGAATATGCACTTCATACATCACGTGTGGACTCTGGGAATGTTTGTGTCTCCTCCTTCCCGGTATTTCTTCTTCATGTCTTTAGAAGTTCTGTCTCATATGTGCACAGATGAGCAAACAGTCAAAGCCCAGAGGGGACCCCACCAGTGCTCTTTTTGTGTGCCTTTCTTCTCCCTTTCTTGGCCACCTTGACTTACGTTCCCTGTTCTCTCCATCAGTGAGATCCTGGGCTGTCTTTGGGTTTCCTCTACCTGATGCAGCTTGGAAACTGCCTTCAAGCAGTAAACAGAGACATTTCTGAACTCACTGTGCTTATTTCCAGTCTCTAAAGGATTATAGTACTATGATGCCAGTTGTCCAGTATTTCAGTCTTTTTTCATGTGTTTTGTCTAATTTTCCTTTTGCTTTTTGTGAAAGACTAAATCCAGCCTTGTTACTCAATATTCACTGGGAAAGAAGGTCAATAAACTATTTTAAATATAAATACAAATTATGGGTACTTTCCATGTCATTAAATATTCTTGTGAAATATGATTTTAATTATTGCATATGTTTCTACCATACACCTGGTTCAACTGTTTTCTCATCTGGTCCTTAGCCTTTGAACTTTGGTTATGGTGTTTTTCATAAGCAAAAATTCATATGGTAGACAAATATAACAGTCTTTAGTTAATGGTTTCAGATTTTGCATTTGTGATTAGAAAAGCAAGATAAATATTTGCCTATTCCTTTCATTCTGGTTAGTTTGTAATTTTATTTTTTTACATTAAATTCATTAATGCATCTGGGATTTATTTTTATATATGATGTGAGGTAATGATCTGTGTTTATTTTCTCCAAAGTGATAAAAACATGAGAATATAGAAAGAAGCATTAAGTAGATAAAATTCACATCCAATTCCTATTTCTCTCTTCTCCCTTTCTAGGACTCTAGTAGCATGTATTTTAGATCAGTTTTCCTTATTCTCCATGTCTTCTATATGTATACATATAAATTTCTCTCTCTATATATATAATACCATATATATATTTTTAAATTTTCTTTTTCTCTCTGTTCTTTGATCTAGGCTTTTTTTTTTCCCTGATCTATTTTCCATTTTACTAATCTTTAATTCTGTTCTATCTCATCAACTTTTTAATCCATCTATTGAATTATATATTTCTTGCTGCCTTTTCCCCCTCTACAATTATAGGAAAATTTGGTTCATTTTTTATGTATTTCAGTTCTCCAGTGAATTTTTCATCTTATTGTCTTTTTGTTTTTTTGAACATTACTAATCAGTTATAAAGGAGAAATCTTTACAACTCAAAATCTGGATCACCAGAGATATTGATCTATCTATCTATCTATCTATCTATATAGAGAGGTTATTAAAAAAATATATATATATCTCCTTAACTGTGGTCATTTGGTCTTATTTATTGGCATTCTTGGTGATTTGGGATTAAATGCTGGACATTGTACATTAAAAGTATAGAAGCTCCAGATTAATTCCCTCAAAGTGGATTTAATTTTCTAAAAGCAGTTGAATTGATCTCGGTAGATCACCTTTATCCAATTAGGTACTGAAACTATTTGAGGCTTTGTTTCAGGTTTTGTGAAGACTGTTTCCTGTTGCCCTCACTTACAGGGCCAGCCCTGCAGGGTTTGAACTGAACGCTTGTAGTGTTTCCAGGGTCCCTCCTCTCTTTATTCTTTCTGGTCTCCCGAATCCTGCACTATCTGGCTCTGCTTCCCCCTCTACCATGTCCTCCGCATGTCTCCCTTTCGACTCTAGAAGGTCTAATCTTTTATTGTTGTTGCTTAAGCGTGCCAGCTTATGTCTGCCTTAGATTTGTTGTCAAAGCTCTCTGCCCTGCCCAGCGCGTTTTCATCAGGCCTGCCTGCTTCCCTGTCAGTCAAGTCCCAGGTTAAATGTCACATCTGTGCGCATTCCCACCCCTCAGCATTTTCTGTCTCATCAACCTTTTAACTTCCTTCAGGGCATTTAAAATCATGTGATTTCTTCCTGTTTGTTGTCTTTGTGCTTATCTGTATCTCCACTGAAGTAGAAGGTAAACTCCACCAACACAGGGACCTTATCCTTATTGTTTGCTACTTTATTCCTAGCGTCTAGAACTGTCCTGTCCAATGTAGTACTACTTGCCACATGCAGCTTTCGAGCACTTAAAATGCAGCTAGTTAAATTTGAGATACAAGGCTAAAATATATACCAGGATTTGGAGACGTAATATACATAAAGATAATGTAAAATATATAGTTGTTTTTATATTGACTGTTGAAATGACCAAATTTGGGATATATTAGGTTAAATTAAAAGCCTTGTTGAAATTAACTTTCCGTATTTATTTTTTACTATTTTTAATGAGGTGAATACAGATTTTAAAATATATATGTGGCACACGCTTCTGATCGGCATTCATTTCGGTTGGACAAAATTGACCTATGATAGTCACTGGCCAGGGAAGAATCATTTTTTTAATTTAGCCTTTTCCCTATTTTCTTAATACCACAAATAGGAAAAATACAGTATTTTATTGTTGGTCCAAATTTCTGAAATGTTATTTAAAAATGATGACTTTTGAGGATATAGGTTTGTTTTTGCTACTTTAAAAGGTCTTAGACTCTAATGCTTTTATTTGGTAATTTGTTTAATTTTTTCAATAATTATTTAGTTTTCCTGTATGTTTCCTTTTTTATTTTATTTTTGAATGTTTATTTTTGAAAGAGAGAGAGTGCACATGAGTGGGGGACGGGCAGAGAGGGAGGGAGACAGAGGATCGGAAGCAGGCTCTGAACTGTCAGTCCAGAGCCCACCGTGGGGCTCCAACCCATGAACTGTGAGATCAGGAGCTGAGTCGAAGTCAGCCACCCAGGTGCCCCTATATTTTTCCTATCTTAGAGTACTAACCCTCACCTTTTTCAGTGCAAGCTTCTCTTGAAACTCTCCCTTCTAAATGTTATTAACCTCCCATGTGTGACATAAAACAAAAACACCTTTTAACACCTACGTATTAGGTGAAGATGAAATTCTACCAAAAGTGTTTGAAAATTTGTGACATATATTTTGAATGGCAAGAGGTCATTTGATCTTTTATTTTGTTGAAACTGTTGGCTTTTGCCTTTTAGACAATATACTAGTAGGCTAAGCCCCCTAAAATTTTTCTTGGACTTAAGGACAGGAAGGGTGAAAAAATGGATGGAGAATTCTTAAGATACAATGTAATAATTCTTTTATGGGACTATTCCTTTGGGGATATGAACCTGTTTTTGGATTTTCTTTAGTGGAATACTCCTCGATTGTGGTTGATAAACTCTCGTGAAGTCACTGATTAAACCAAACAACTTTTAATTCTGGAAACCTCAGTGACCAGATGTACACAGAAAGAGTTACACTTGCAAACATCCACATGAATGGGCAGATGTATACATGAAAATTAATGTATGTCTTTAGAAGGCAGCTTAAATACCTCACGGTTTAGGGAAAGGCATGGAACATATGAGCTGTGATTTAATTTTTTTAAAAAGATTTTTCAGGAAATGGAAAATAATGGCAAATCACACCCATCAAGTTCCAGTAACTCAAAACACTTATTCTCAGTCTATAAGGGACTAAAACAAGACTCTTTATTCTTGGAATGATATTTAGTTACACTGGTCTTGTAAGAACAGCTAAACTTTTCCTTCTTATTTTCTCTTTAATGAGAAAGTGGTATCTGGGTTTAGACTAATTTGGTGTTGAATATCTGTTTGGTCATAGGCTGCATGGCAGTAACATGACTTTTTCTACTTGGGGAAAGGATGAAATAGTCACAAATCATATAATTCATATGCTGGTTCATAGATAATTATTACAGTGGCCACTGAATATTTCAAAACTACAAATATCGTACAAAGTATTAATTTATGGTAATTTCATGTAAGTAAAACTGAGGCTTGGGGCTTGGGGTAAGAAAATATTTTCCCATTATTTAAGGTCCTAGTTTGTCCCACAAGATGAAATTAGGAAGATTAAAAAAATCTATTTAAAAACATTGTAGAAGTTTAATCTTTTAAAAGAGGACTAAATCTTGAGCAAGGCAGGAGTTGGTTCAGTTCTGATTTCAACTGGGAAAATATAGCTCAATTACAAAAAGCCTCAAAGGAAGGTGTGAAATAATTGGAAGTTTGAAATAACAAATCAAGGAGACTGTGCAAAAAGTTAGTCTTTAGCAAGACCACAAATTATCAAGGTATCAAAATATCTATTCAGGGCTTGAAAACTCCATTTAAGATGAAAATAACTTGAAGGCAAAGCCTGTATAGCAAGGAAAAGTTTGAAGCTTAAAAACTAATTGCCTTCAATTCATGAGTTAGAAGCCTGGCTAACCAAACACATTCACTGGCCAACAGCTCTACTTTCCTAATGAGAAACAAAACCTTTTCTTAAGATTACCTCTATAAACTATGTGGCTTGAACATGGACATGCATTGCTATTTTTATGTTAAATAGATAGATTTTAGTGTTTCTAAGCAAACACTTAAGGTTGGCACCTTAAGACCAACCTGCATAATTTTAGGGGTTTGGGAATTTTTAGAATTTACAGAGATAATTGAAGGGAATTTTTTTTTATCATTATGTTGAGTTTATTGTGAATAACCACTTTCATTTCTTTAGTGTATGATGTCTTGCTGTAGATGTAAGGGACACTCTTCATAGTCTATTTAAAAATCAGTAAGCCTTTGGGGCACTTGGGTGGCTCAGTAGGTTGTGCCTTCGATGCTATTTAAAATTTTTTTTTAATGTTTGATTTGTTCATTTTTGAGAGCAAGAGAATGTGAGCAGAGGAGGCCAGGGGTGAAGCCCCTGTGCGGAGAGCAGAGAGCCCTACATGGGGCTAGGTCTCCTGAACCGTGAGATCATGACCTGAGCCAAAGTCAGAGGGTTAACCGACTGAGCCACCCAGGTACCCTCATTTTCCGACTCTTGATTTCAGTTCAGGTCATGATCCCAGGGTCATGGTATCGACCCTTGTGTCAGGCTTCATGGTGAGTGTGGAGCCTGCTTAAGATTCTGTCTTCCTCTACCCCCTTGCACTCTCCCCCACTCTGTTTCTATCTCTCAAATAACAATAAATAAATAAAACTTAAAAAGAAATAAAAATCAGTAAGCCCTTATTTATAGATCATCCTACACCAAAGTTCTGTAAGGTCAGAACAAAGGGAAGGCTCTTATGAAAGACTTTCTTCTCAAAGACCCAGTACATGGTCTGGGAGAATGTGCTTGGCCAAAATAACTCTATGCCCTACCAAAAGTGGCATTGTTCTTGTCATATAACAGGAAGGTGGGGCTGATCCCCTGATTCACCGAATCACTAAAAACTCACTCATGGTCTTTCTTTTTGCTACACTGTAGTAAATATCCTTCATTTTGCCTCTTGGTCGTAGCATTGCGTCTGAAGATCTAGGAAAAGGGAAAGTGGGCAAGCTGGTCAGCTCCATTTATTAGTTCATCATGAGCTTTTCCATAAGTCCCTTTCCAATAGCCCCCTTATGTTTCTTTGAGCATTGTGCGTCACATGGCTATCCCAGCTGCAAGGGAAGTAGTAAATTAGCAATAACACTAAAGAGCTGGCTTAGGCAAAAATGCCTGGCTTTGGGCCCTTGCCATCCAGACTAAAATCAGGAAGTGTTAGCAAGAAAGAAGGAGACAATGAATAGTTGGCAGAAAAGTACACATCACTTGAAATAAGTTTTGAGCCACTGTGAAGTATTCCTGAAAATGGTATGTGTTATGTGATGTTCATCCTACTATCTTTCAAGCTACCTTTTGTAATTCCATTATAAAATTGAGGTCTCAAATGTAATGGTAAAATGATATCTTGACTAAGTCATTGAAAAGTTGAGATGGATAAAGAAGAAAAATCTTCACAGTAAGATTTAGAACTCTCAGGTCTTTTATCGTACATCATTGCTTTAATGTGTAGACATTTGATAAAAACTGCCAGGCCAAATGTAGGGAGGCCTTTCACAAGAGAAACGCATTAAGAACCTGTCATATCATCTCATCTTTCATAATCTCCTTGTTTTAAGCAGACTATCTTAAAAAATATTTTTTTAATGTTTATTTATTTTGAGAGACAGAAAGAGTGCAGGCAGGGGAGGGGCAGAGAGAGGGAGAGAGAAAATCCCAAGCAGGCTGTGCATTGGCAGCACAGAGACTGATGTGGGGCTCCATCCCACAAACTGTGAGATCATGACCTGACCCAAAATCAAGAGCTGGACGCTCAACCGACTGAGCCACCCAGGCACCCTCAAGTGAACCATCTTGATGTCTGCATGTTTATAAATGGTGATAAAGAAAGTCAGTTTTTTTTTTCCTTTTTCAAAATCATTAAAAACCGAATAGGACTATACCTGGGGCTCATGTACATGGAACCAGACTTCCACAAATGTCACTATGAAAACTGATCTCAGCATCTCAGAGGATGCTTCTATTTTCATAATCACTTCTCTTTTCCCACATTTTAATGATGAAATTTTCTCTCTGCTCTTGGTATTCATTGCACTTTTACTAATAAGTTCCCAAATTCCAAGTGATTATATAGCAGATTTATAAATATAAATAATATGGTTATAACCTACTATGTCCCATTTTAGGACCGGATCATGAGGCATAAAGATAAACACAAATTACAATACCATGAAGAAAAGGCATGGATAGATTCAGAACAAGGCAGGATGGTAGCACTCTGGAAGTGGTTATTCATTCTGGTTTGTTTGGTAAAATGTTTCATAGAATAAACTTGAACTGATTTTGAAAGATGAATAAAGGTGTATTAGATGGACACAAGAGTTAAGAAGGAAAGTTGCAGGTACAGAGAAGTATGATCATGAAGATGTTGTATTATGTAGTGAGGATGTTATGTGCTCTGTAATGGCTGAATCACAGGCTGTGCAAAAAGAGTTGTTTGTTAGATGAATATGGAAAAGTAGAATAAAGATGGACCATGAAGAACAATGGTCATCATATTAATGGATTCTGACTTTACCATGTAGCGTTTTCTCTAGAGTCTTAATATGATCATGTTTGTGTTAAACAAGAATGTTGTGAAGAGCAAGGGGTAGAACCAAGAGTTCAGGTATGTCAGACATCTAAGAAAGAGACAGGTTCAGGCTCTGAGCTAATAACCTGGTGATGGAGTTTCGAAGCTGATGGAATGGGGGATATGGAGGAATTCTTTCTCTTTTCTGATTTCATTGCCTAGAACTTTCTGATGTTTTGCTGCCAGAAGAGTCACCTTGTTTCCATGCTATATTAGTGTGTGTGTGTGTGTGGGGGGGATATATTTATTCATTAATTAATTATGGGGATTGGCTCATATCTCATGTAGTTATGGAGGCTAAGAAGTCCCAGAGCCTGCTCTCTGCAAGCTGGAGAATGAGGAAATCCTGAGATGTAATTCAGTGCAAGTTCAAGGGAATAAGGAGAAGAAAGTGGCTCCTATTGGTCTCAGAGTCTGAAGCCCCAAAAGCCAGAAACTCTGAACGTGAGAGCTCAAAAAGAGAAAATCCACCCCTCCTTCACCCCTTCTATTTAGGTTTTCAGTGAGTTGGATGTTGCCCACCTACAGTGCTGAGGGTGGGTGTTCTTTACTCAGACTACTGAATCAAATGCTAATCTCTTCTAGAAAATCCTCCCAGAGACTCCCTGAAATAGAATTTCATTAGCTATCTGGGCATCTCTTAGCCCAGGCCAAGTTGACATGCAAAATTAACTATCACACATGCTTTTATTTTTTAAGTGAAAGTCACATTTTATGTGACTTTAAAACTGTATATAGATTTTAAGGATGGGTCCATTGTCACTGTTTCCATGGCATTTTACCTCTACCACTTGGAATTACCTTTTCCCTTCTACATGCCAGAGATATTTCTTGAGTTTTTAAAAAAATTTTTAATGTTTATTTATTTTGAGAGAGAGCAAGAGACAGAGTGCAAGCTGGGGAGGGACATAGAGAGAGGGAGACACAGAATCTGAAGCAGGCTCCAGGCGCTGAGCTCTCAGCACAGAGCCTGATACAGGGCTTGAACTCTCCAACTGTGAGATCATGAGCTGAGCCAAAGTTGGATATTCAACCAACTGAGCCACCCAGGCACCCCTTTTCTTGAGTTTTTATAGTAACATTTCTCACGTTCTCCCATGTGTTTTAGTTCTCTCCTGTCCTCATAATGGAAGTGCTCTTCTGTGGTCTAATCTGTCTAAATTCCACCAGGAAAAACAATGGTGGAACAAAAACTTGCTTTCTTCATCCATGAGTTTTTCACAGCTTTTAGAAGAATAAATTGCACATAGAAAACACTCAGGGATTTTATTAGATGAATGAATACATTCCTAGTAGAATTTGTCAACTTGAAAGTTTTAATTAGACAATGTCTGGGGAAAGTTTTTAACACAGCTGGTTTTATAAAATAAGATGTATGTATATAATACAGCTATCATTATAATATAGAGGCCCCGATAGTCAAATATTTTAAAAGAATCTGCAGTGAAAAGGAAGAATGAGTGCCTAGCAAATTTATTTTCATTTATTTACTACTTCAGCTGTTTTCTAACACAGGAGATTCCAAAATAGGTATAATGACGTGGAGGACAGAAAAACCACCCGGCTTGTGCTCAAATGACAAGTTGTCTTAAAGGCAAATGAGCAAGGACACAGCCTCTCCTGGCCTCTCCTTTTATACTGTCGTGCACCCTAATATGAATCCTCAGACCCAAAGCAGAGCAGAAAAATTGCCAGACTTAATAGAAATTGTACTGTGGTTAGTCAGTACAAAAAGGAAATAAGTAGAATTTTGTTCCCTGGCTACCACCTGGGGGGAAAAGGATCTTTCAATAAATGGGATCGAGAATTCCATGGAGGGTGGGCCAAGGGTTACTCCAGGCCTCTTCCTCCAACAGACATGCAGAGAGAGGTCAGCATGTCTTAGATCAGTCATCTTAGAATGAAAAGTCTTTCCAAATATCATATAAATTTCATAAAATTTAAAAGTATAAAAAGTCAACAATTTGGTTACATAATTTTTTTTAAAGCTTGCCAACCCTAGCAGTACAAAGTTAGGCCTTTATTTTTTATTTTTTACCTAGGCTCGATGCCCAATGTGGGGTTTGAACTCACAACCCCAAGATCAAGGGTCACAGACTCTACCAACTGAGCCAGCCAGGCACCTCTGGTTACATAAAGTTTTAACAAATTATTATAAAAATGCTATAAACAAAGTTGAAAGTCAAGTATAAACTGGGGAGACAGATTTGTAAAACATGTCAGAGGCAAAGGTTTGGTTTCTCTAATACTATTCATGTCTTCTCTAAGTCAATAAGAAAACAGATATTTTTATTTTCCTATATGTGCATTATCAGTTAATGTCCTTCCTCTGTTTTATTAGGTTGTTTTTCTTTTGTAAGTAGTTATTTGACAGATATGCCTGGATATATGGATACTGGCATAAAGTTTATAAGAGCAAAATATTGGAAATAATTGAAATGTCTATAACTAGGGTATAATAAAATATTCCTAAGTTAGGCAGGCCACTTTAATTGATATAGAATGATATCTATGATACATTAAGTGAAAAAAAATTGCAGGTGTGTGTGTGTATGTGTAGTATTTCTAGTATGCTCCATTTGTATAAAAATACTTTTTCAATTACCTATCAAAAAGAAGGAAATCTTGCTACTTGCAGTGACATTGATGAAACTAGAGTGTATTATGCTAAGTGAAATAAGTCAGTCAGGGAACAACAAATACCATGAGTGACTAAGAAACAAAACAGATGAACATATATGGGGAGAGGGTGGGTAGAAAAGAGAGGGAAATAAATCCTGAGAAACGCTTAATGATAGAAAACAAACTGAGGGTTGATGGAAGGAGGTAGGTAGGGTGAATGTCTTAAGGAGGCCACTAGTTATGATGAGTCCTGGGGGTTATATCTAAGTGATGAATCACTGAATTCTACTCCTACAATGAATATTGCCCTGTATGTTAACTAACTTAACATAAATTAAAAAAATACTTATTCATATTTGCTTTTAAATCTATATACCTACAAAAAAAAAAAAAAACAAACAAACCCAGAGGGGAAAAATGGTAATCACTACCTTTCAGTAAGGAAAGCAGATGCATGGGGGCTGCTTGCAGTGAAGACAGTGGAGAGAGACTTTAGCCATAAACAAACACTTCAGTAATTTTGCAGCTAAGCGCATGAATACTCACATTAAGTGAAAAAGGTAAAGCTGTAAATAACCTCATATCCATTTTAGGCTAGGTTTTAACAACTAACGAGCTTGTCATGAATTTAAATATAATTTACTGTTTCAGAAATGAAATCTGATTATAGAATGGAATTGGATTATTTGAATTTTGTACCATGTGAAAATGTTATTCATTTGAAAAATAATACTACAATTAGGCAGAAGAGCCAGACTGGCTCATGGGTGTTCACTTTGTCCACGTATGTCGAATGAGTGTCTCCTGAGACCAAGTCAAGGCGTGGCTCCATGCTTTCTGAGGACCTTTGTGAATGAGGAAAAAAATATTCTAACCATTGTTTATGGGGCTTACTAGGTTAACAAATAAGCAAAAACCAGCATTGTGGGACTTACTAGGTTAACAAATAAGCAAAAACCAGCATTGGAGGGCCTTAGGATATATAATTTGAAACTGAAGCAGTGGAGATAATGTTTATTGGTTGTTAATAATTATTAACCAAAAGCTTAGTTAGGTATTTTTTTCTATAGTGTTCAATGCAGCGGTATGCTGAAATCAAGGATTGATAAGAATGGATGAAGAGAAACCAGAGTATTTTACCTTGGCAGCAGGGACAACTGAAATTGAGAAATGATGCTCTGTTCACCATTTCAGAGCTGATAGCACAAACAAAAGACATTCCCCATTTGAAATGGAAGATTTTATTTTATTTTATGATACTTATATTACTTTGACCATGAATTTAAGACAAATTTTGTAATGTTTATTAATTTTTGAAAGAGAGATAGAGAGAGTGAGCAAGAAGGAGCAGAGAGAGAGAGACACGCATAGAATCCAAAGCAGGCTCCAGGCTCTGAGCTGTTAGGACAGAGTCCAACACAGAGCTTGAACCCACAGAACTGTGAAATCATGACCTGAGCTGAAGTCAGATGCTTAATCGACTGAGCCACCCAGGTGCCCCTACTTTGACCATGTATTAATAATAATTTGAAAAATAATTCAATCTGGTATCAGGCGATTTTCTGTCTGTGTAACCTTGAGCAATTTACTTAGTGTCTCAAGGCCTCAGTTTCCTGATTTGCAAATTGAGAGCAGTACTAAGACCTAGCTTAGTGTTATTCCAAAGATTGAACGAATTAATGCATAAAAAAGCTCTTGGTGCCACGCGTGCCACATAGGGCAAGCTAACCAAGCATTACTTGCTCCTGTCAGAGTGATCTATAGCAAACTTTAAAACTAAAACCTGTGGAGCTTGTCTTCTTGGGCAGGAAGAAAGTACTGGAGGGATGGAGTTCCAGACCACAGGCAAGCTTACAGAGTAAGAGGAAGATGCCCACAAAGAAATAGTATTGGGGGGGGGGGCGGGTAGAGAAGAGAAGCCCCTGTCACTACCAGTTTGGAAGAAAACTGGGCTGGATCACAGGCTGAGAGCTGAAATTGAAGTTTTTAAATTTTACAAAGATAGTGTGATGCATTTCCTGAATATTAGCATCACACCCTCCTCAGAGGGGTCTTTGACTATAATCAGCACATCAATAATTCTACAGGGAAACATGAATATTCATATTAAGTAAAATGCATAAGCTGTTAATCACTTTATTTCCAAGTAGGCCATGTTTTGTCAACCAACAAGTTTGTTACAAACTTACAAAATAACTTAAGTATTTCAGAAATAAAATTTGATTTTGAAATGAAATTGGATTTTAGAATTACATGTAAGAGATTGTAGAGGAGGCTATGTTAATAGTAATTTTGTTTTAATTGAATAGAAAAATATTAAACATAAAGAACATATTCAGTAGAGAAGATGTGGTTAAGTTAGCATGGATGGATCCTAGAGAAAGTGATTGAACTATTTTGTCTCTAAATAACGTAACTATTTATTATAGTACCTGTATGTTGCCCACCATAATGAGTCTTAGCATGGCTCTGTGATTAGAAGAAGGCAACATGACCCTCCCAAAGGCTTGTTAGACAAGGTGGCTTATCCAATAATAAGCCCAACCAAGGGATAATTTCAAAGGTTGAGTTAAATCTTTATATAACTTGGAATAGAGATTTTCAAAGGAAAATGGCCAAATAAAGGCCCAATTCTTGTTACCAGTGAAAGGACACAATTTAAAAGGGAGAAATCAGGGAAAGGGACCAATCTTTTCACTTGACAAATATTTATTGAGTGTCTATTCTATGCCAGGCACTGATCTGTGTTGTGGGATTAAATGTTACACACAGAGACATTGCCTTAAAAAGACTTACGAAAAATAAAGAAGGTAATTTCAGATACTCTAATCGCTATGATAATAAGGTGGGGTAAGGTGATGGGTAGTTAATGCCAATTTAGGTAGGGTAATCAAGGAAGTAATGCTTCCTGACAAAGTGCCATTTGAGCCCAGACTTGATTTATTGAGGGAAACAGTCATGTGAAGACCTAGTTACAAAGTTCCAGACAGAATGTACAGAAAGTTCCAAAGACTTGAGGCAGGAACAAACACATTGGCCTGTTTGAGAAAGCCACGAAACACCCATGTCAGCTGCAGTGTGAAGAAATGAGATTGGTCATGCATGGCCTTAGTGACCAGCATAGTGCATTTGGGTTTTATTCTGTATAGTACGGAAGATTTTGGAAGACCTTCAGAAAGGGAGTGATCTGATCTGATTCATGTTCTTCAAATATGAGCTTGGCTTTTTGTAGAGAAAAGACTGTCAATCAGAGTGAGAATGAGAATTAAGATGGAGGTTTTTGTGGTGGGGCAGTTTAAGGAATTTAAGGAAACATGGCCCATCGGTGGATTTGATGTGAGGTAAGTGAGGAAGAGAGGAATGGCCGTTACTGTCCGTATCTTTGACTTAATCAAATTGGGTGGTAGTGCACTACTGATGCACTAATGATGCAGTACTCATGGGAATGATTGGGGAAAAGACCATATTTGGAGGCAAACGTTATAATATGGGGCCAGGCTAATGTAAGAAACTTTCTGAATACACACGGCATGTCCAGGTATTGACACTAATTACAAAGGACATAGACCTCAGTCCTGGGAACATGAATGTGGATGTCAAAGCTCATAGATGGTGTTTAAGATGCAGGACAGTATAAAATCCTCTCATGTGAGAGAATGTGCAGAGAAAACAGAACAACTGAGGACAAAGTTGGGTCAAGAATGAAGAGCATAGCAGGAAGAATTAACCTAAATTATAATTCCTATTGATTGCAGCCATTAGAGTTGGTCACACCTCCTGTGACTTGTGTAATTGCAGGAGTAGTAAAGAGAATGAAACTCGAGGGCAGTGAACAGGGCCATATCTTTTCTTCTATCCTTCCGTAATAGCCAGATCAAGAAAGACTAGCCAGTGAAAAGGCTAGTTCTAATGAACAAATTTGTTAGCATGGAAGAAGAATGTGAAGAACACATTCTACCGGGGAGCAAATCCTACATGGATGACAAAAGACTGTGAGGCAGTCCCTCCCCGCGCCCACCTTCCCAGATAGACTAAAGAGAAGGTAGCAATTTAAGACCCTAGAATCATATCAGTGAATACTATGAGTTAATGAGCAGCAAGGTCAGGTGACCTTTGTGCTCTCTGGGGGCATGTTGACTTAGATTTGGTCCTAGGACTTTTTGGCTCATCAAGCACTTACCATTTACCACAACAGCAATGAATCATGTTCAAAGTTTGTAGTGTTGCCTGAGCTCAAGTTGAACATGCAAGTGTTGGAGACTTTATGCTATTCCCCACCCACAATTGCCAGTTTACTTATAATGGTCTTTCACTTTAGAGAGGATATCAGAAAACGTAGCCCTGGAGAACACTGGGTCTCATAGGCAATGCTGGTGCATAGATTGCACTGTATGGCTTTTCATGGTTAAATATGATCTGTTGATGCTTGACTTAAGTGTGATTATCCCAGTTGAAAATTTGAGAACCAGAACATTTATCAGTGGATTGGTGCCGCATGTTGCTGAGTACCCTGTGAAAGTCTTCACTGTGAAGTGCTAGCACAGAACACCTGAAATTTATAATAACTCCAGGAGTGAGCTTGGATGCACTCCTTGTATGTGGGGTTGTCTAACCACTAAATGATTGATGAAGGGCCTTAGTGGATGAGAATGTTGATTCACTGAAATGTGTAAAAATGTACATTTCCTTTTTTTCAGTATAAACTCCCAATGTATGGTCAGTGTATTTAAAAGGCTGGTAATGTGAGTCTTTGTTAGTGTTACTCTGTATTTTATTTCCCTTTGCTTTCCTGGAACAACTAACTCTAATGAAACCTGACATCTTAGTGCTAAAATATGTTGACTCTCTCATTCTGCCCTTATTGTGCCTTGAAAATGTGCATAAACTCTTTGCTAAATCACCAGTCTTAAAGTGTTTAGAGCTTCTTAGGTTTCTCAAAGGTGATCGTAGGCCCCAGCCTATTTGTTTTCTTGTTGAAACATGGGGCAACCAGACATGAATGAAGGTGAGCAAAACTGGAATCAATAACCAGTCTTTGGAGTTGAGACTGTGGTGTGTACTGCCTTAAGGACCTTCAGGACCTTCAGGACCTAGTAATTTCCCCCGTTGATGCTGATGGCTGATGGATCCTGGCTGAGTTCCCCCAGATAGTTGGTGTCAGAAGAAGATAATAGCCTTGCCCAGGGCCATAGCTCAAGGGCAGCCTACATCGAATAGAACATCAATAGGGCAGCAGCATAAAGGGCTGGCCATCTTGCCTTACTTTGGAACAACTCTGAAGGGACGTCTCAGCTTTAGAGCTCTCTTTGAGATCAGCTAATGCCTTGGTTGCCATGCATTTCTGTTCAGTACGTCCATTTGCCCATAGAAGTGGGCAGTGATCCCAAGAACTCCTCAGTTAACTTACCGCATGCTAATGGAGATCTCAGAGTCTGATTCCAGGACAACCTAGACCAAGTCCATTTTAAAGTGTTTAGAAGATGAGTGAGCTACTTCTGAAGCTGTCAGAAGTGTGGAACCCATTCTAAATGTGAAAGACAGCCTTAACAGATCATGACGCAAGTGTCTCTGCTTTCTTTTTCTTTCTTTTGTGAACAGCCAGATGGACAAAGTTTTACAAACATCTCTTTAAGACTGTGGGATGGGAGTTGGAAAGAAGCTGAGAGGAACTAATTGTAATGAGGATTTAGTGAACTTGCTCAGACTCCCATTTCTGTTCTTTGGTACCAATCTCTACTTTCCAATAGTTGTTAACACCAGGATGAAAAACTTAGGAGAGTGTTTCTTAAACACACACTGTTAAAAATTCAGATTCCAAGACCCTCCCCTGGAATCTTTAGGGGAGGACTCGGGGATTTGTATTTAAAAATCATTCCAGGAGATACTTAGATTCAGGCAATTTTGGGAAAACTATGACCAAATGTGTATCAAAAGCTGCTATTGAGAGAAACTATTTTTATAGAAGTAACAACGACCAGTTATCTCCAAAGAGCCACATTTTGTTACCAGCTGCCTTATTCACAGGCTCTGGGGCTCAAATAACTACCTCTTCTGTCCTCATATTAGTTACCAAGAAAACCACACTAATGAAAATAGTAAATAAATTCGATGTGCCATTTTTCAAAGCACTGTTTGTTCATGATGGAAATTAATGCACCCTGGTGACAGAGGAAAAGAATCCTTTTGAGACTGGAAATGCTGATTACTTCCTGCTTTCTTTTTGTGTGCAGGACTTGGGATAGATGATGATAAAGTAACTTTAACACCTGCCTGTGTAGATTGAACCTAGGGTTTGATGTGTTCAGATAGCATCATGAGCCTTTTCTTCTCAGTGTTTCCTGAGGTTCCCATATTTCTTCTACATGCCCAGTGCTCTTCTTTACCTTGTTGTCTATGTTACAAAGGCATGATGAACACATGCTGGTAAATGTGGTTTATCTGTAGCCATATGTGAAGCTAATTCATGCTGCAGAAGATTGTGATATCTTAAATTTGTGACCGATCAGGATAAACTATTTTGATGCTATTGCAATGATGTGAGGTCAGAAATATCTTTTATTTTTCATTTCTTTAAACTATAGCTAGCTTTCTGATATAACAAGTTACCTTTCATTACAAGCCTAAAAATAAAGTCATTCATGTCATTTTTGTTGGCTCTACTAGGAAGTTAGCAATTTTAGACTCAAAAATTAGATTTAGTTACTCTTTCATGAGAGTATTGGGGATATCAGCATTTCACCACTTTTAAATAGTGATAACCAAGAAGTCTGCAGAAAAAAAGCTTTATTGCATGTATGGTAATGAAGCTTGCTATTCCAAGGCTCTAACAATTCCTTTGGGTGTCCCAAGGAGTCAGAGCCAAAGTAGCCAAAAGTGTGTCTTTTTGACAGTCTAAAGACTTCACAGACGTTGATTTCCTATCCTTTTGACACTTGTATGGGGTTGGCATTTCCTCCATAAATGTACTTGGTGTCCCTGAGGATCATTCAGAGGGTTTCTTTGACAAATTTACAGCCCTGAATGGATTTGTGATCATAAGATAAAATCTTTGACAAATTTCTTTTCTTTCCTCCTCCTCCTGACTTGAAATTGTGCTTTGCTAATTAAAAGTTTCAGGCTGATTACCATGGTTTTACTATTAAAGAAAATTTTTACTGAGAAAAATTCAATAGCTCTGCTGTGTGTTTTGCATGGAAAAAATACTTATGTTATTATACATGTTATTGCTTAGAACTTCAGATATAATGGACAATTTCACTGAGTATTTGAATATTTGGGCTACTTCAAATTTCTTTTTTTTCTCTTTTTTCAAGATGATTTTTTAAAAACCTGGATAAAAATACTTGTATTTCCATAGATTATGCAATATGTAGACACACATAAATATAGACATAGTTAAACAATATATAGACATACATCAGCATGAACAATAAGATGCCCCAATCAAAGTTTGCTATGTATTTCAACCTGTATTTATGGTCAGCGGGCCTCAGGCAATAGAAAAAAAAACATTAAAAAATGAACATTTCATAACTTCTATCTAAGAACCTAGTAATCAAGCAACTTTTCCTTGCTTTTCATAGTACCAAAAGCAAACAGCAACAACCGAAACTGAAACAAAATTTTGGATTATTTTACCCTTCTGGATGATCATGGGGCTATTGGAAATAGCAGAGGCAAGGTGGGTAAAGATAAATGAAGTTTCAGTTGAGACTATTACTGGGATTTGGTAATTAATGGGACTCACTGAATCCATAGAACTCCCTTATGACCCAGCAATAGCACTGCTAAGGATTTACCCAAGGAATACAGAAGTGCTGATGCATAGGAGCACATGTACCCCAATGTTCATAGCAGCA
>NC_043716.1:49942303-49995135 GCF_006229205.1 Suricata suricatta | reverse complement strand
ACACAAAGTTCTATTGGTGAGCACTGCTTTCAACAAAATGACCATTGTACGTGGAGGAGCAGGGATGAGACTGCTGCCTTACTAAAGTGTCAGATTTCCAACTATGTTCAGACACGTTGTGCAGACTCTGAAGACTTGACACGTTTCAAATCTGATCCCAACACTCTCTTAAATACAACTCCTCCCAAATCCCAATTTCGATGCTTATCTTCACCATTCAACCAGGAACCTAGGCTCAGACATATTTGTTCTCTTTCTTTCCATATGGTCAGATTAAAATCCTGTAGACCTTTTTTCCCCCTTTAGTATCTGTTGAGTGGATCGCTTTCTTCTTATTCCTGCTACATAGGAACTTACATTATTTGGAATATACTGACATTTATAATAAGTGAAGATGTTTGGTCACAAGAACAAACACTCTGATTCTAGTAGGGAAAAAAGATATACAAATAAGGCAGATTTGTCACCAACACCGTCCTTGTCTAATCTGGTGTGTAAATAATATTATATGTGGCTTTCCAGTTAAACATTTTTAACAGCTGGGGCGCCTGGTGGCTCAGTTGGTTAAGTGCCGGACTTGATCTCGGGTCATGATCTCACAGTTCCTGGGTTTGAGCCCCGTGTTGGGCTCTGTGCTGACAGCTCAGGGCCTGAGCCTTCTTCAGATTCTGTGTCTCCCTTTTTCTGCCCCTTCTCAGCTCACACTCTCTGTCTCTCTCTCCAAAGTAAATAAACATTAAAAAAAATTAAATTTTTTTACAGCTTTATTGCTGAGATAAACTGCATATATTTAATCTGTACATTTTGGTGAGTTTTGACATATCTGTACACTTGTGAAACCATCACCATAGCCATGGTTTTGATAACCCCAAATTGACTTAATAGTCCTTTTACTCGATCCTGACCTAACTATCTCTCTATCCACTCACCCCTTTCCTCAGCTCATCTGCTTTATGTCACTAGACATTCATTCAAATTTTACAGTTTTATATAACTGCTCACACATGTAAGCTTATACAAGTGCTGTTTATGTGTGCGCTGTGTTTTGGTCTTGCTTCTTGCATTTGCAATGCATGTTTTGAGTTTCATCCATCCAAGTTGTTCAGTGTTACTTTCTTTTAAAAATTTCAGAGTGGTATTCTATAGTATGGTCTACAATTTGTTTATCCGTTCAGTTCTTTATAGACATTTGGATTCTTTTCAATTTTTGATTAGTACAAATAAAACTATTATGAATATTTACGTACAAATTAATGTGTGGACATACGCTTTCTTGTCTCTTGCACAAATACCTTGCAGTGGAAATCTTGGTCATATCGTAGGTATATCTTTAAATCTTTAAGAAACTGCCAAACCATTTTCCAAAGTGATTGTGCAAGTTTACATCTGTAAACGTCAGAGAGTCCCATTTGTTCCACATTCTAACCAGTACTTTACAAAATTAGTCTTTTTAATTTTAACTATTTTACTCAGTCTATGGTAGCATCTCATTTTGGTTTAAATTTGCATTTAAATCACATTTTCCAAATGCTTCTTCACCATCTGTATATCTTCTTTAGGGAAGTGTTGGTCCAGACTTTGGGCATTTTTGTGGGGTATTCGTTACACATTCTTGACACTAGTTCATTGTCAGATAAGTATTTTGCAAATATTTTCTATCAGTCTGTGGCCTGCTCCTTCATTTTTATAATAGTATCTTTTTGAGTGTAAACATTTTCAATTTTGATGAACTCCAATTTAACTTTTTTTTAAAAAAATTAAAGTTTGTGCTTTTTTGTGTCCTCTTGAAGGAATTTAAACCAAACCCACTCTCATTAAGATTTTCTGCTATATTTCTTCTAAAAGTTTTGTAACTGTAACTCTTTCATTCAGATCTGTGATCTGCTTTGACTTAAGTTTTATTTGCAGTGTGAGAGAAGGATCCAGGTTCATAGTTTTGCTTATGGCTGTCTAATTGTTCTGGCAAAACGTATTAAAAAGATGACCTTTTCCCTGTTGAGTTGTCTGGTTGCTTTGTTGAAAACCGATGGACAACCTGTGCGTGGCTTTATCTTTAGACTCTGTTCTGTTACATTGATATATGTTCATCTTTATGGCAATACTATACAGTTTCATTACTGTTGGCTTATTATTAGTTTTAAAATCAGGAAGTGTATTTTGTCCTACTTTGTTCTTCTTTTTCAATGGAGGGGGTATTTTCAAGGTCTTCTGCATTTCCACATCAATTTTAGAATTGGGTTGTCAAGTTTGATGCACACAAAAAGCCTGCTGATTTTGATTGGGGTAAAAGTACTGATTTTTCCCATCTATGAACATGGTACAGTCTCCATTTATTTAGCTTATTTCATTTTTTTCTCCTAATGTTTTATAGTTTTCAGTGGATTAGAAATATTTTGTCAGATTTAACCCCAATTATTTCAGTTTTGTGATGCTACTGTAAAATGGTACTTTCAAATTTTAATTTCTAATTGCTCATTACTAGTGTACAAACATAATTTATTGTTTTCAATTGACCTTGTATTCTGCAAACTCAATTAATTCACTTTTTTACATCATATTTCCAGTCTGTATGTTTATTATTTTTTTGCTTTATGTCACTATGTGGAACCTCCAGTAATATGTTAAAAAAAAGTGGTGAGTTCAGGCATCATGGGAGGAAATCATTCTGTCTTTCACTATCATGTGTGATATAAACTGTAGAGATTTCATGTATTCCTTTTCTCAGATTTAGGAAGTTTCCTATCTCTAGTGTTCTGAGTTTTTCTTTTATCATTTAAAGCTTCTTGAACAAACTTAATAGCTTCTTCTTTGAGGAGTTTGTCCATTTCATCTAAGTTGTTGATTTCGGTGGCATCATATGCTTATAATAGCAATTTTAATATATTTGTTTGTGAGTTTTATCATCTGTGGGATTACCAAATCTCACAATGGGTCATATTCACCTGTTGCTTTGCACATATGGATTTTTTTAAAAATGTAGATTGTGGATTTTACATTTTGGGGTGCTAGATCTTTTTATAGTCCTGTAAAGATTTTTGAACAGCACAGTTAAGTTACCTGGAGTCAGTTTGATTTTTTTCTTTTTTTTTTGGCTCGGTTTCAGTATTGGGTAGGAGAGACCAGAGACGAGCCTTCAGTATAGGACTGAGCTACCCCTTTGTTGAGGAAGTACTTCTAACTATTCCACCTGATGCTCCATCTCTTATGAGGATTCTTCACCCTGGCTGGTGGGTCCATGAGTTCTTTTTTTTTTTTTTTCTTTTGTGTGAGCTCTGAGAAAAATGAATAATCCCTCCTGCTCCTTGCTAATAGTGTTTTCATGGCTCACATAGTTTCTTGACAAGTATTTTCCATCAGTATGTTGCTGAAGACTCAACTGAGTCCTCTGCAGAACTCCATCCCTCTTACTGGTCCTCTGCCATATGGGGTCTACCTGCGTCGGCATCTGATTGTCAGCTCTGCCTCCTTTGCTCAGGACTATGGGTTTCCCCTCCCTGGGCCATGAAACTCTCTCTAGGCAGTACATTCGGGCAGCCATTCGCGTCATCTTGTTTTTGTTTTAGTCTCATTTTCTTTCTCCAGTTTTATGAGACATGCATAGCATCCAGCACTGTGTAAGTTTAAGGTGTACACCATAAGGACTTGGCACATATGTTGTGAAATCATTACCACGGTCAGTTAAGAGTTCACCTGTTCGTCTCCTTTCTTCCAGGGTACACTACCCTGGTGCTTATTCTATCACATCTAAAAACTGTTTTCACATATGTGAAAACCTTCCACATAGTTTCTAGTTAAATCATTTTATTTTTTTTTCTCCAAACCATTCTGTAATTAAATGCTCTGGAAAAAAATTGTGCCAAATATATCCTGGAAAATAGCATTATATTTAGGGCACCAATTCACCAATAGAAGATTCATGACTAGAAGATAGTTTAGTGGAAGAAGCCAGAAGAATTAGAGAGTCTAGCTAGGATTTGGGATTAAAAACATTTTTGTGTGTTTATTTATTTTTGAGAAAAGGGGAGAGACAGAGCATGAGCAGGAGAGGGGTCAAGAGAGAAGGAGACACAGAATCTAAAACAGGCTCCAGGCTCTGAGCTGTCACCACAGATCCTGATGTGGAGATCGAACTCACAAATGGTGAGAACATAACCTGAGCCGCCCAGGTGCCCTGGATTTGGAATTTTTAAAATCACTCTCAGCTAATCAGACAAATCTAACAGTAAATAAGTTGAACATACAGAGCAAGAAACAAAAAATGACCTTAGATTACTTTCCTTGGACTGTATGCAATTGTTCTAGTGGTACTCAGATTATATGACCAATACCTTGCAATTTGGTAAAAGATTATGCTGATTACATTGTCTCCATACTCCAACTATATAAGAATAGGTCTGTGGATGTAGACTATGTCTGCACCCAACTGTATGTTGTCTTGCAGATTCCAACTCCACAGGCCTAGAAAGCAACCTTGGAATCTACATATTTAATAAGTCTCACACATGAATATGAAAAACATGCTCTGTGTTCCAAATACCACACTATGGAAACAGAGTAGGACTGATTTTGAACGAAGGGAATCCAGAATATATGATAGGGTGAAAGTTCCTCAAGGAAGGTCTGTGTGTGTCTGTGTGTCTGTGTTTTTCTTTGAGAGTTGATGTGTGTAGGTAAAGATGGTAGGCAAGACACCCCTTGACCTCTAGACACAGCAAGATCACAAGTATTTTCCTATGGTTATGTTGGAACTTTGTGGAAATAGAGAAGGCTTGTATAATATTTCTCCTCCTCCAAACCAAGTACTCATATGGGAAACTTGGATTTACTTAATAAAAAGAGAGATTTATGAAAGTTCAGGAAAATATATGGAATGTGTAAGTGAGGGCAATTTTGAAATGTGAGACCTGGAGATTTCCTTAAAACAAAGAAGAGACCCATTTATCTAGAACTGTTTGGATTAAGTCTCCCTGGTCCTGTTGGGCTGGGAGGGAGGGATTCAGACATCCTCAGGGACCCCTGCAGCTTCGTCTCTGTAATTCTACATGAGTAATTAGCCTTTAAGGCAGTTGGCCATTAACTGGCTTTCATTCGCATGCTCACCCAGTACTGTTTCCTTATGACTGTCACCTTCCCTACTGCAAAATGTATTTAGAAGCGATTTGGTTTACATTTCTCCAAGTCTGTTGTTCTAGGATTTTTTTCTTTGTCTGGAATCCTGTAATATAGAAAGTGTTGGTTATTTGTTGTTGTTGTCTTTTAATGTTTGTTTATTTTGAGAGAGAGAAAGAGAGTGAGTGGGGGAGAGGGGGAGGTGGGGGGGGCACAGAATCCGAAACAGGCTCTAGGCTCTGAGCTGTCAGCACAGAGCCCATAGTGGGGCTTGAGCCATGAGATCATGACCTGAGCCAAAGTTGACGCTTAACTGACTGAGCCACCCAGGCGCCCCGGAAAGTGTTGGCTATTTGAAGTTATGGCACACTAACTCAAAGGAATTATAAGAAATGGTGATGTGTGTGTGTGTGTGTGTGTGTGTGTGTGTGTGTGTGTGTGTGTGTATGTGTGTGTCTGTAAATAGGAACCTCTGAGCTTTATATCTAGAAATCCTTTTCAGGTAGATTTGAATAGGATTTGGTCAATTCTAATTACTTTCTATGTGACTATTCCAATAGAATTGTAAACTTGAATATGTCTTAGCATTTGGCTCTGGTACAGTAGATGCTAATTTCTAAGAGTGGAGGCCTACTTATTAATTCCAAATTGCCACAGTGCCTTTTTGTATTTTTACTTTGGGCAAAAAAGCTTTTGGGGGTGGGGAAGAACTACAGGATGGTTCATATTTCTAGATGTTTTTACTTTCCCCCCCTGTGATACAGAACATTATAGTGTTTAAAGGCTTAGTCTTTGGAGTATGACATGCTTATTTGCATATCTCAACCCTGACAAACTTGTTTATGAAACTCAGTTGTAACATTTACTAGCTAAATGAACTTGGTAACAATTTAAATTCTATACTTTGATTATTTTACTTCCCAAATGGGGAATAATAATAATACATGCTTCATGAACTTGTTATGGAAATTAGATGTATGGCATCATAGTATGTGGTAAATAGTAAGTACTTCATAAAAGTTAAATATTGACTGTTATTATTATTAATAATATTAGTAGTTGCGTTACCTAGCATTTCTCAAAAGAATCACTAATCATTGTTACATGAAGTTTAATCAAAAATAAAACTTTGGAGTTGTAATAATTTTATGTGATTTTAATAATTTATTCAGAGCTATGATAATTTTTAGCTTGGTGTTACAGTTTCTGTAAATGTTTGTCCTTCTGTTTACTTAGGAAACATATGAAAAACAATTCTTGCTGCTACATTCCCCAGAGCATATGAGGTAAAGTCTGTTTGAGAAGCAGCTCTATCATAAACCTAAGCTTTAAATTTGAAACATCTGCCATTGACTCATTAATGTTTAAGAAATGAAACTAATAATCTCTTCACTTTCCAATGTCTGTATTTACAAGAGAGAATCAGAGGAAGCAGTCTCAAGGAAAAATATTGATTCCCCTTTAGCAAACTCTGTTGAAATGCACTGTTGTAGACCTTGTTATTTTTAAGTGTCTGGATTTTCTTTATGAATTCATTAAAAAATATTTTAGCGGCTCTGGTGGCCCAGTATCTCCTTCCAACATAAACTTACCACTGGAAAGCACATACCATTTGGCTCACCTTTTCATTTCATGGCTTAATAATAATGACAAATTACAGGTGCTGAAATGATGTTAGATCCCTTAGCATAGCTGATTCAGAGCCCATATTATTATTCTTTTCTACAGAACTTCTTAATATATATGGCATCTCTCTCCTGATTGGCAGTTAATGTCTCACATGCTGGAATTCAATTTCAATAACCTGAAAATGATATTACCCTTCCTAATTGGTAGTAACATGGGACTGTCATTATATCTCATTTTCAACTTCTCTTGAAGAGGATAATGTATATTTTGTTAGATTTTCAAGTGGTGCAGGCTGAAATGCCATTTATAGCAAAAGCGTGTCTCTTAATCTGTATTTACCCAGATCTCTTTATTCTTCTCCAAATAAATTCTTCCATATCTCATTTTTGGACCATTTGAAATATGTGAAAAATAGCTATATAAAACATCCAGTTTTTTTTAAAGTGTATTACTCAATGGATCTCTAAAAGTGTGGAGAAATCCATTACATTTAACCGTATACATTGTGACCCTGGTAAATTCACTCATCAGGTTCTCATAGTTTTGGTATAGCTTTCCTTTAAAGTTCTGAATTTAAATGATCATGCCATCAAAGAAGGTGGTGCTACTTCTTCCTTTCCTTTGTACTTTTTTTTCCCTTGTCTTATTGCATTGGCCAGGAATTCCAATACAACGTTGAATAGAAATGGTTTTAATACCTTTGATTATTTCTCATTTTAATCAGAAATTTTGCAGTCTTTCATTATTAAGCTTGATATTAGTTGCAGATTTTTGGTAGATTTGTTTATAAAATTGAGGAAGTTTTCATTTATTCTTAATACGCTCAAGATGTTTATCATGAATGGGTGTTTAATTTTGTCAACCTTATTTTATGCATCTATTGAGATGGTCATAAGATTTTTCTCTTTTATTCTATTAACTTTGTGAATTACCTCAGTTGATTTTTAAATGTTAAACCCACTTTACAGTGTTAGAATAAAACTCATTTGATGATGATGCACCCAATGGAATTTGACTTGTTGAAATTTTCTTTGGAACTTTTGCTTCTGTGTTTATGAAGAGTATTGATCTTGCAATTCGTGGTTTTGTTTTCATGGCAATATCTGCCTTATATGCGCGTTGAAAGTGCTGTTTATTTTATTTCTGAAATATTTCCATGGAATTAATTTTATTTATTAAATCTTTGCTAGAAGTCACTAGTCAAGCCATATGGGTGAGGAAATTTCTCTTGGGGAAGATACTTAATTGAAAATTTAGTTTACTTAGTAGAGTGGGGGCAATTTAGATGGTCTGTTTCTTCTTGTGTCAGTTTTGGCAAATTTGTTTTTCAAAGTAGTTTCTATTACATTTAAGTTTTCAAGTTTGTTGATATGATTATTCATAATATTTAATTATTAACCTTTAATTTTAAAACTATATAGTGATGCCCTCTTTATTCTTGATTTTGGTAATTTTTAGTGATTAGTATGGGAAGAGGTTATCAATTTTATTCCTTATAAATGTTTTTTTACATTTATTTATTATTGCGAGACAGAGAGAGAGAGAGAGAGAAAGAGAGAGAGAGAGAGAGAGAGAGAGAGAGAGAGAGAGCGAGCATGAACGGGGGAGGGGCAGAGAGAGAAAGAGAAACAGAATCCGAAGCAGGCTCCAGGCTCTGAGCTGTCAGCACAGAGCCAGACACGGGGCTCAAACGCACAGATTATGAGATAGTGACCTGAACCGAAGTTGGACGTACAGCCAATTGAGCCCCCCAGGCGCCCCGGCATTGTTGTTTTTTTTTTAATTTTTTATGTCTTTATTTTATTGTGAGAGACAGAGACAGAGAGTGAGTGAGGTAGGGGCAGAGAGAGAGGGAGACACAGAATCCGAAGCAGGCTCTGTCAGCACAGAGCCCAATGCAGGGCCTGAACCCGCAAACCGCGAGATCATGACCTGAGCTGAAGTTGGTCGCTCAACTGACTGAGCCACCCAGGTGCCCCTCAGTTTTATTCTTAAAAACCAACTAGCTGTGGTTTCATTGGTTTTTAAAATTATTTCTGCATTTTCTATTTTATTGTTTTCTTCTATCATCTTCATATCTTCATTATTTCTTTTCTTTTATTTATGGTTTATTTATTCATTAAAAAAATTTGTTTTAGAGTTTATTTTGAAAGAGAGAAGAAGGAGGAAGGGGCAGAGAGAGAGATAAGGAGAGAATCCAAGCAGTCTCTGCACTGTCATTGCAGAACCTAACGTGGGACTTGAACCCGTGAAAAGTGAGATCATGACCTGAGCTGAGATCAAGAGTTGGATGCTTAACCTCCTGAGCCACCCAGGCACCCCTTACAGTTTTAATTTGCTCTCTTCATTTTCCGCTCCTTCACTTCCTGCTCCTTTTCCATCTCCTTCTCAGTTCTTAAGGTAGAAACTTGTATTGTTGAATTTACACTTTTCTTTTTTTCTAAAATAAGAACTAAAATCTATTTCATTCCATACTTTTGTAGCTGTATCTTACAGATTTTAATATGTGGTGTTTTCATATTTATTCAATTAGAAATATTTACTATACCTTGTTTTTTTTCTTCATGAATTACTTAGAAATGTGTTCTCTAATTTGGATATATTACAGGAATATTCCTTGTTTTTTTGTTTCCAAATGTAATTCCATTGTAGTCAGAGAACATGTTATTTTTTTTAAATTTAAGTTTATTTATTTATTTTGAGAGAGACTGAAACAGTTCGAGTGCGGGGGACAGAGAGAGAGGAGAGAGAAAGAATTTCAACCAGACTCTGTGCAGGGCTCGAACCCACAAAGCTACGAGATCACGACCTGAGCCAAAACCAAGAGTTGGGGGCTTAACTGACTGAGTCACCCACACGCCCCACCATGTTATGTTTGATTTCAATTCTTGATAATTATTGAGACTTACTTTAGAGTCCAACATATGATTTGTCTTGGTGAAAAGTTCATGTGCATTTGTAAAGAGTTTGTACTCTATGGGTTTAGCATGTAATTTTCTGTGGATATAAACTAAATTGGCTCAACCACCAATTGACTGAGTTTCTACCTATATATTCTACCAAGTATTACAATATGAGCATTGAAATATTTAACCATAATTGTACACTTGTCTTTTTTTCCTTTTACCTACATCAGTTTTTACATCAAGTGTTTTGACACTTGAAGATTAAGCCACTAATTAATTTCTATCTGAAATTCTGATAGAAGTTATGATAGTGTAACATCTATAGGTTCCAACTTCTTCTAGAATTAAAAGAATCTCTTCCTGAGTGGGGTGTGTATGGAGGGGACAGTGTATGAAATACAACAATCCATGGAAGAGTCAGGTGAGAGGCAGTCATCATGGATGTTTACCTGCACTTTGCAGGAACCGCAAGTGTGGAGGGAAAGTTGATTTTAGGAAGATGTGTTATTTCCAGCAGGTCATCAGTCAAATGGAGCAGGGGAGTAAGTGAGAGCTTTGACTGTAGGCAGGGACATAGGAGCGCTTACCAGGAAGGTAGGGGTTAGAGTAAGGAAGAGATACAAGGGGAAGGCTCGTTTCGGATACTGTGTTAGAAAAACGAAGCAGGCCGAGGGTGCAAAACTACAGATGCTCAGTGCCGGTTACTGATAATGCCAGGTATCAGGTCAGACTGTGGGCTAATCTGGGGAGCAGGTACAATGTAAGCAAGAGGGCGCTAATGTTAGATTCAAGCAACCTTGAGCTTAAAGTGCTTACTCTATACACATAGTTTGTGCTTTCTGATCTTAGAAGAGATACTCTTCTGAGATGGGTGTTTTCTCATTTTTGGAGTTGAGATGGTATCCATTTCACTACACCTTGTTTACACCTTAGATATAAAATATCATGAAATTTAACATATAAAATGCACAGCCCAGCTCATAGTAGGTTTTCCACACATGCTAGATTTCTCCTTCTCTAGGAAGTGATTTAGGATGAATATAGAAAAAGAGATATGCATCTCTGAGGCATTTATGTTGAGTCCTCACCCGTCAGGAGTCCCTGATGTTGGAAGTCTGGAAATCTTGAACAAAACTGTCTTCTCTGTTAGACAAGTGAAATCTCGCCGCTGAGAGAAGATAGTGGCCTTTTCAGACAGATGCCACCGACTAGCCTGGTGATGGCTTCTCCTCTAAGTTGTCCCTTTCTTGTCGAACGCCTCCCACAGCCAGTGACTGCTGACAGTTTTGCTTCATGGGTTCCCCTGCCCATCACACCACCTGGTTTCCCTGGGGGAGGGGTGCCGCTCCGCGATCCTCAGAGAGACTTGAGTGTTGCTTTTTGTTTCTATAGAAATTCTTACTTAGCTCTGTAAATTGATAAATAACAACCCTTTTTATGACCTTTTATCCCTAATTATCTTATTAGGCTTCAGTTACCCTCAAGTACTTCCTTTCATGCACCAAACCACTCACCGGGTTGGTTTATTACCCTGTAGCTCTAGATTCGTTTTCTCCTTATCCATCCTTGCTGTGGCCCCTGTTTCACAGCCATCTGCTTTCAAAAAATCCAGAACGACAGCACATTACTTGTAGTGGTCTTCCACACCCTTCCCTGCCCTTGCACAACTGTGGTTAAATTGTCTTTATTTCACCATTTTACTGCCTGCCAAAGATGATAGCCATCAAAACTGATAAATCCTGAAGTGCTTCCATTAACCAATCAGGGGTTGTCACTGCTGTCAAATCTGCCCTGAGAGAGGCCATTTTTGGTAGCTTAGAATTCCTGTGTATGTGTCCACTGGGGATAGATATGTTTAGCTAGTTAAAAAAAAAAAAGCTTTTTTGACTCCACAGTTAGTTGCAGAAACCTGTTCTAGAAGCTCAAAAAAAAAAAAAACTACATTCTGCTCCTTTCAAAATTTAAAACAGGTTTGGTAATTTTCTTGTTGCTCTTTGCTTGTTCTAGAAGGTGATTACACTTACTTGTCTTAAACATAGTGAAGAAGAAACAAGCTTTGAAATTTCACACTTGGAGACAATCAAGGAAACCACGAGAGAATTTGTAGCAATCTGAACGCATCAAGAAACAATAACGGTAGACAGGACAGCAATGAGTGACACATGTTGCCGCGTGAGGCTCTCTCTGCTCAACAGCACGAAGTTTGACATGTAAATTGCAGGCAGCTCTGGGTCCATTCCAGGAGCTGCCTGGGGGTGAGCACAGTTCTGATCACTTGCTTGAGGGGCGCAGTGGGGGTAAAGAGAAAAAAAGAAAACTCAAATTGTTCTCGGAAATCATGCTTAATGTAGAAATCTGGTTAATATTAAAATGCAATCTGCAGTTTTCAAGTATTCTATTCCTCAAGGAAAATATTTTCTGTTCAAGGGGCAGGAGCAGTAAGCACTCTCTTATTACATCACTTCCTATGTCAGCCCCAACTAGCATTCAGAATGTATTACCGTATTGATAATGCTAATTTCAAAATGATGCCTTTTTTCTCCCTCTTTGGTTAAAGGGTCTGGGCAAAATTCCAATCATATGGATCAATTTAGCTTTAGATGGTGCTGGCCAAACTGATATTTCATGCACTATATACACTGTAGTTCTTCCACATGCTCAGCAATAGCAGCCATGTGTCCTCCTGACTCATAGCGGAGCATTCTATTTCCAGAAGTTTCCCAAGAGAGCAGCCATCTCATGGGATTTAGAAAAGAGTATCAGCAACTTCAGCAGGAAGAGGCATCGTATCTTTCTCTACACGTGCAGTCTTCGGTCTTTGAATTACTAGGGAGTCGGGAATTGGTTTCTGGAGCTCAATTTTGTGCTGTGTTCAACTGAACTTGGTATTTCCCCTGCAGGCTTAGCTGGCTTCACTGCACACAGCCTCATCACCAGGAGGGCATGTGGCTGGACGTGGCTATACCCACTGGGGTTGACCCTCCCTCTATCCAGTTGTTTTTTCTGCAGTGTTTTGAAACATGAAACTTACTAGAATGAAACTTTTCATACATTTGTCCCCTGAATAATCAATCAGTATTTTTACCTCTTCATAAAAAAAAAAAAAAAATTCACTAACAGAAAATCAGTATGAGAGCACTTAGTGTTCTAGACCAGAAAATAATCGTTTCATTTGTTTGGAGTCCCTCTACTTCTTTGGGGTCAATGAGTGACCTGCTGGGGAGAGCTAATCATACTCTGGACAGCTCCAGGAGAGAAAGCTTTCTTCCATTTAGGTGCTACTAATTCATCCTTTTAACTTAAGTTTTTGAAGATTTCCTCCAGTCTGGAAGTATTTTTTTTTATTTTTTGAGGGAAAGAGAGAGTATGAGCAGAGAGAGGGACAGAAGGAGAGGGAGGGAGCAGATCTCAAGCTCCATAAACAGTGCAGAGCCGGACACAGAGCTTGATCTCACAATGATGAGATCATGACCTGGGCTGAAATCAAGAGTTGGATGCTTAACTGACTGAGCTACCCAGGAGCTCAGGAAATATTTTAAACTGAATTTGTAGGATGGACCTGTCCATGTTTGCTTGTTTGTTTGTTTGTTTATTTGTTGACATTCATAAAATCAGTGGTATGAAATGAGCATGTTTTTAGAGCTAGCAATACGCTTAGAGTCCATGCTTTGCTTTTAGAGATGCTACTCAAATGTGATTAAAACTTGAGACTTTATTCATACCTCTCTTCTTTATTTAAAAAAATGCTTATTTTTGAGATAGAGACAGAGAGCGAGTGGAGGAGGGACAGAGAGAGAGGAAAACACAGGATCCAAAGCAGGCTCCAGGCTTTGAGCTGTCAGCAGAGAGCCTGATGTGGGGCTTGAATTTACAAACTGTGAGATCATGACCTGAGCTGAAGTTGGCGCTTAACTGACTGAGCCATCCAGGCGCCTCTCTTCTTTATGTTTTTAATCTCTCATAATGACTACACTTCATGATGCAATTTTAGTGCAGTTAAACTGAACTACTTGAAATTAAATTATAGAATTTATTACATTCTGTTTTAGTTATAGTTACTAATTGACTCAAGCCTGCTAGCTGACATCAGAGATGGTCAGTTGGTTGAACAATGCTAGAGGAGGCATACATTTGGATATATTGCCCTACTGTTTTCTCATGCTAGCCAAAATGAGGGCCAAGCAATGCTCATATGACCAATGAATGCTTGCTTGTCTGAATGTTATGGGATTCTGAGGGTATTGTGATAGATTAATTGGGGTAACGACTACCCTGGTATCTCAGTAGCTCATTTCTTAGTGACATCAACACTCCATGAGGGTCTGAAGAGATTTCCTGTTCTACAGAGTAATTCAGGGACCCAGGATCCTTCTTTCAGTAAGCCCCAGTATGTTTTAGGATGCAAATGGATCCTCTGGAGCTGATGAGCTGGAAATGGAGTGATTAAAAGTGGCAAAGGCATACTTGTTTCTTATTGCTGTTTCTAGAAGGTTACATATGCCACTTCTCACACTCTGTTGCTGGACAGTGTTCATACAGAACTAATTGAATGTAAGAACAGGAGTGGAAGGTAGCCTAGAAGAATAGATATGCTGGTAAAATTGAACAACTGGCTCTTCAGGAAGGAAAAAAAAATAAAAGCTCTGATTCCTAACATTTGCCATTTTCCATGGTTTAAATGTCTCCCACCATGGTCTATTTCAAGCTACTGATGTGATATCACTAAACGTGGACAGGGTGAGGGCAAGGTGTGCACAGTCAGCGCTCATGAACCAGGAATCATGTGCTTCAGCACACTCCTGCCTAGGAGTATGCCAGGGAAGAGGAAAACCCGGACAGTGGTGGGCACAGCAGTGGCTCTCACTTATGGTGTGGAAGATTGAGTGAGATGGACACAGGCATGCGCTGTGGTGCTGCTTGCTTCTGAGAAGCTCAGTGTACTTGAGGAGAGTGAGGTCATGATAAAGATGCCTAGTATCGTAAAACGTAGTTACTAGTGCCCAGACATCATTTCAAGTGATTGATATTTAACACAACTCTATAATGTATTTATTACTTGTGTCCTTATTTTACAGTTTAATGGAGACTATAGAAGACATAGTAATTTTCTCATGTAAGGCACTATTGATTCTGCTTAGTATTCCATAGTAAGCTGTGAGGAGAAAGAGGCATAAGAGGAGGGTAATGAAGGAGAAGAATTTGAGGGGGGATGTGTATTTATTTTTTCTTTTGTAGTTTATTGTCAAGTTGGTTTCCATATAATACCCAGTGCTCATCCCAACAAGTGCCCTCCTCCATGCCTATCACCCCTCTTCCCCTCTCCCTCACCCCCATCAGACCTCAGTTTGTTCTCAGTACTCAAGAATCTCTCATGGTTTGCCTCCCTCCCTCTCCCCAACTATTTTTCCCCTTCCCATCCCCCATGGTCCTCTGTTAAGTTTCAAGAAGATTTTAATAGACAAGATAGAGAATGAAGGAAGGAGGAAGGGAGGGAGAGAAGGAGGGGGTGGGGAGACAGGGAGAGAGTGACAGAGGGAGGGAGGAAGAGAGGGAAAGGAAGAGTGACAGGGAGGGAGGGATGGAGAAAGATACCTCTGAGTGTGTAGGGGTATTTGGTTGAGGGTGCTGTTCTAAGCTTTCCAAGGAAACAGGATAATGAATGTCAGCAAGGTGTGCAAATTTATGATATAATGAAGATATTCATGTTCTTTGACCTCACCTCTAGGAATTTATCTTAAAGAAATAATTTTAACAAAATCCAACATTTGTTTGTATATATACATAAGATATTATTACAGAATTTTTCATAATAGATCAGTTGAAAGGAAGGTGCAGGCCTAATAAGATAATGACTTATAAAATGCCATCCAAATATTGATCCGATGATGATGGTGATGCTGGTGATGTGATGGTAGTGGTGTTGGTGGAAATAATCTGTCAGTCTGTGTCAGGCCTAGGCAGGAAAGGGCAAGCATGGCTCCACTGCACTGGCTTACTTAACTCACGAACGGATTGTATAAAGCTAATCAACTAACAGTTACCTGACTATTTAGAAACATGAAATACTCATGATAATGGAAACCTCAGAACACTAAATGGTAAGTAAAATGTGTGTACATTTACAGAAGGAGGAGAAAGTTACATGCTGCAAAAATAAAAAAAAAGGAAATAGCAAATTTTGAGGTATGCCATTATAAATTTTTTCAAAATAATTATTAATATTTATAAAAAGTTTATTTGTAATTAGAAAACTTGTTTACATAGGCTTAGAGACTAGATCAGTGTAACTGGAGTAATGAGTAAGTGGAGGCTAGATAAAATTAATAATTAGGTTGCATACTAGAGATAATAGTAATTATCTTAATTTTATAATATGAATATAAAATAATATATAATACTATCTTAATTACCTTTAAAATGTTTATTTATTTATTTTGAGAGAAAGAGAGTATGAGCAGGGGGAGGGGCAGAGAGAGGGAGAGAGAGAATCCCAAGCAGGCTCCATGCTGTCAGTGCAGAGCCCGACATGAGGCTCGATCCCATGAACAATGAGATCATGACCTGAGTCAAAATCTGGAGTCAGATGCTTCACCAACTGAACCACCCAGGTGCCCCAATATTATCTTAATTATCTTAATCTTAATTTAGATGAATATAGTTCACATTTGAAAGGATGGGAGGTATTAGGGAGTGCCTGGATGGCTCAGTCGGTTGGGCATTTGACTTTGGCTTAGGTCATGATGTCACAATTTGTGGATTCGAGCCCTGTGTCAGCTCTGTGCTGACAGCATGAAGCTGCTTCAGATTCTGTTTCCCTATGTCTCTGCCCCTCCTTCCTCTCTCAAAAGTAGGTAAACATTAAAAAAAAAAAAACCAAGAAAAGAAAAGGATGGGGAGGTATTAGTAGTTTTTTGAAGAGGGGTATAATATGGCGTGAACTTCACATCAGACAGATGATTCAAGAAACAGTGTGATGATATCCTGGAAAAGCAAGACTATGAATTTAGGAGACTGGCGAGAAGTCCTTTGAAAAAAGACTAGATGAGTAAAGAAGATACAATTTAGGTCAGTAGGGATAGAGTTTAAATGAAAAGGAAATGCATACATTATGCAGACAATATTGGGAAGATTTACTGATTGATTTTCATCAATAGGGGAAAAGAGATAAAAGCAAGTCTGAAGAGAGAGAAGATATAACAAAGTTGGAGGAGAAACTGATTAGGCAATTTTAGGCTATATTGTATCAGTATAGCAGCACGCTGTATATTTGGAAATGCTCTATGGAAATGCACAGATGATTGGATCTGACCTGTGGAGTAACATCAGGGTGGGGGGTGTAGATTTGGGGATCATCAGATTAGAGTCCCTTCTACAAAAAGTGAGAGAGAAGGAGATGGGCCAGACAGAAGAAGCAGAGAGAGGTGTAAGAAGAGGAACATGGTGGTGATAGAGGGCGGAGGTTAAGTCAAGAATGCACACCTGACAGCCATTGTTTGGATTTTCTGATATATAAAGGGGATTTTAATATACCATGTATTAAGGGAAAGAAGCCAGAGAGATAGGAAAATAGGATATATATTTAAAAAAAAAACAAGAAGAATGATGGATTTGGCATGATCTAACTCTGGCAACTAGAAAGAATGGAAAGAATAGAATCAAGAAAGGTGGGGACAACTTAAATCGTAAAGGAATGGAATATACATTTTTTATAAAGACTGGAGAGAATGACAAAGAACAGGAGAGGCACGCAGGCACGGTGTACAGGAGTTGAGACCATTCGCTATGGTTTTCAGTGTTGTACGGGGAAGGCACACCGGAGATATGTACGGTAGCTGGTATTTGCAAAGGGACAGGAGATGAGACAAGAAGAAAAAGGTGATGGAAGAGAAACCCCAGGGAAACACTACTATAGGAAGATTTTATACAGAGGCAATGCCATTGGAAAATATAAAGTGTTGAGGGAAATAAGGAAAAGACAAAGGAAGATGAGAACCACAGAGAACAAAGTGGGGAGGGAGACAGAAGGAAGAGAGGTCTATGGAGACTGCTGATAGAGGACAACCAATAACTCTTTTTACTCCTTTTCACTGATATTCCAAGTTTTGATTGTGTATTGCTCTGTGCTGACTTTTCAGAAACTACCACATCTACAACATACCTTGTGTTTGGGTATTGAGTACAGACAGCTTTGAAACAATTATTTACCTACCCTAGATAGTAGTTTGTTTCTCCCAACCTGCCCTCAGAGAGTCTGGTGAGAGTGAATGCATGTCAGGCTGTTCTAAGCCCATAGAAATACTAAGTAGCGTTGGTTTTACCCCTGACCAACAGAACTTTATCGGACACTTACTAGATGCCAGACAGTGTTCCATACCAGAGGTTAGAAAACTTTTGCACTTGCAGAGTTGAGTAGTATCAACAGTACCATATCCTATAAAACCTAAAACATTTATGAAGTTGCCCCGTACAGAAAAAGTGTGCGGAATCCCAAGCAACATACCAAAGGTAGGCATATCAGCAACAGGCTAACATAGCTTATGTACTCACGGAGCTTGGGCTGTAAGACACATTTCCAAATAGTGATGAAAATGCATATATTTTAATCCTGAGGAATTGCAAATGAAATGTGATGTATTGAAAGGCGGTATTGATCTAACTCCAAACCATCCGAATTTGGTATGGTGGTAAAAGCCGAAGAAAGAAACTCCCTTTGACGTTTCAGGGTTGAACTCTATTCCCATAGAGTGACAGGCATGTTGTTCTCCAGATGGTTTCCATGGCCTTCGCATCCTATCTCCTTGTAAAGCTGAGCCTGCTGAAAGGGTTGTTGGTAGCGAGTCCCTTTCCAATGCTTCTGGATAGCAGATGATAGGATACAAGGCATTCTTGGTCAGTACCCAAATTTTCAAGAAGTTTCCATGTGGGTAGATGTGCACTGTTGATTTTTAAATTACACCTTAGCAGAAAGAATGTAAAGTAACTGAATTATGGCAATTTTAAAAGAGGTAGCTAGCTGCCTCATTCCACTGAATGCTTGCTTTTCAGGGAGAGAGAGGGAGGAAGGGAGAGAGGGAGGGAGGGAGAGAGGGAGGGAGAGAGGGAGGGGAAAACAGAGGGAGCAGAGAGAGAGAGAAAAGAGAGGAAGAGAGAATCTTGTCTCACCGTATCAAGTGCTTCCCAGTTTTAATGAAAAAACTGCTCTTATATTTGGAGTCGTTTTTATTTTAAACTTGATCGGATTGTTCCACCTTGCACTCTTTTGGAAGGAGACACAGACAAGCTTTGCCTAACTTAGCATGTCTAAGGAGGAAGCATGTGAAGGAGGAAGATGGTTATTGTGTTCTAACTTGAATACTGTCCCAATGTATCAAAATCATGTAGCTAATTAGTAGTTGAAACAGTCATCAGTGGATAATATTTCAGCTCCTGACAAAATAGTAAGAAATGTCTGTATCCAGGAAGCATAGTACATTTTTCATTTCTCCTGCTGTGACTGACTCTGTTTTTGCTCTAATTTCCAAATTAATTGTTAAAACAAGAACTTCTGATAGGACAACTGTCATTTATGGTCATACACCAAATTCCATCCAGTCCTTTTAAATCTCCTTTGATTTCTGTATTCATAGTCAAGAAGGATGAACTTTGGTATGAAGAGGGACAGGCAGAATTTGCTAAGGTGGACATGATCCCGAAGCCTGAAAAACTACTTTAGATATGTCCCTGGCTGGTTGGACAGAATTCAGACATCGAGGCTCTGCTGACTTCCTTCCTGCAGTATATTGACGGCCCTGGCAAGTAAGCAAATTGATGAACTGGAATCTGAAAAACCAAGGAGAATGGGAAAGACGCCTGAAGATGGAAAATGGGTGTACATCTGAATGTTCAGTGAAGACCCCCAAACTACGTAACTACTTGCATTCAGAGGGAAAATTCAAGCACTGGGGATAAAAGGAATGACTTTTAAGCCCTAAGGAGGGTTAACACTGGTGACCAACATGGCCTCACTGAGAACGAGCAAGGTCACAGCAAACACATTTTCACCTGGAAAAGTTGCTAGAGTTTCTAACAGGACAGTATGACTGACTTAAGTGTAACTGGTCTTTGTCACAGAATTTCATGTTCCGGTTAAAGAGTGCACACGTTGCCTGTATCCCTATGTCTGCAGATGCCCAACTGGAAGGTAACTGGAGAATGTAAGGTGTACATTATTTATGTATTTATGCACTTCAGTCAGATCATAGTATGTGGAGAGTTCATTTCATAGTTTTCCCTTTTTTTCTTTTTACTCTTTCACATATATTAATGTGTGTGTTCTTTGCCTTTCCATGCTTATGTAAATCACAGCTTTTATAAAGCTTTTTGCCAACAGAAAGTCCAGGAAAACCTTGTAAATTTCTTGGCTTATAACATTGAAAGAGGAACTCAGGGCCAGGGGTCTGGTCCTATTTCTTATGGGAGCAAAGAGTAGGGGACACTGAAAATGTGATCATATTTTACATTTTATCAATGAATAAAATGTCATTTTATTGACAGTTTATAAAACTAGGGTCAGGAAGAATGAAAAAAGTGACAGGAATTATGGTAGGAAATCTTAGTTACTATCATAAGATCTGAATATGGGATGCATATTTGTGTCAGATACACATGATCCTCTAACTCTGCTTAATATAACTTAAGAACTGCTAATAATACTACAAAAAATCAGTTAAGATTTTAATGCCATAAAAGATCATCTTATAGCGTAACAGTTTGTAACATAGGATGGAATATCAAGTGAACTTTATGTATTATTTTCTAAACACAGAGGTCTTCATTTTCTGATAGAAAGATTATAGGACTGGATAATGAAGTAGCTACATTATAAAATTACTTTACCATCTATAACCTGACCTGACCACCACGACTCATCTTTTCTACACAGGGAGGGTGACAATAATGCTATTTTGTACAGATTGGCTTAACATAAAAAAAATAGCCAGAGAAATCTGCTAGAAGAAAAAACGGCATTGGGGAAAAACAATATTTGTTAAATTATTATGATACATCATGAAATCTAACCAACTTTACAATCAGTCTAGAATGTACTTATATTCCTTCTGTTATTACTGCACATGCATTAATTTCATTCAACATAAAACAAATGGGGGAAGACAACTAGATTTTCTTTCCAGATGGTGTGAAAACAGCAAGGTCAGACTTGAAGAAAGGCTGTCCCTTTTTACAGAGAACTTACAATTTATCCCTTCTCATTTAGGTTATGAAACTTTGTTTTTCATATTTTTCACTGGATTCTTTGGCTTCTTGATCCATTGGAAGAGAAATGTATAGATCTTAGAAACGAATCTTCTCTCATTCATCGGTTAAGTATTGAAGGCCTCCCTCTTCCCCTACTCTTCTCTGAGATTTTTATTGATTTCTTTCTTCTTGGTTTCAGATTAGCATAGCAATATGCTTGAGCACCAAAATTCACTGGCAGAAGCGGAGAGCAAGCAGCTCATTTTTCAAGGACTTCACAGTCTGTTCTCTGCCTTCAGTTGCTCCAAGAGTTAGTTCTCGCATGAGAACTAACCACTCCTCAATATTTTCATAATTAGCTGCCCAGAATTTTCATAATTTGTAAACACAGTAAAATGGCTGTCAGACATTTAGTATGGTAAAAGTGGAGGGAAAAAAGACCAGCTTCCTTAAACCATTTACGTTTGACTTGGGGAGAGAGCTGGGCCCGTGCCCACGGCAGTTAAATGATCAGGCGCACGACTCAAAGTGATTTTTCTTGAGGTGTCACTGCCACACACAACCGCCATGTGTTCTTTCTTGGCGCAGGCTGGCCTTGCTGATCTTCCAGAACTCTGAAGGCTGCACCCCAGCCCCAGTTTTACATCCATTTTTCTCTGCCAAGGTGAAGGCGGCAGAAACCACACATGTTTTTCTTTCTCCCTTCTCTCGGGCATGCTGAGTGCCTCCGCGTGAACCATCCTCCACGTCAGCGAAAGCTCGTGGCTCACCGGGCACCACGGCCGCGCTGGGTGTGGCCCGCGCAGGGGACACACAATGGAAAACAAGGCTTCACGGTAACACAAGCGGAAGCTGCCAGGCTCCAGCACCTTCGGTATCTGTAGTCCAAGCCTCTAGCTGGAGAACTGCAATTTTGAGCAAGAAAATGTGGGGAAAAGCTGAGAACAAGAGCAAAGAAGGGCGGAAAGAATGGTGGAGAACCAAAAGTATGCTCTGGACTGAGAGGAAAACAAAAAGGAAGAAATACAGGCAGAATATAGGCTTCTAAGATGATTGATTTTTTGCCAAATAAAGTCTTATATGGTCTAATAAGATATTGACAAGGGTGGTATGTGGATGAAACACATAAACTTGCACTCTGTATTTTCTCCTATAGTCCTTTAATTCAAGTCAGTGTTCTGATTGTGAGTTCAAGCTCAGTGAAAGTTGTATTTTTTATCTTGCATCTATTCTGCTGAAGCAATGAACAGTTTACAGAATATACGTTCATTGAATTCCATTACAGATATATGCTTATAGAAGCAGAGAATCCTAAGAAAGGTGCAAATCAAAATACTCCTGGTGGTCATACCTGGATAGTGGGATTATGGGAGATTTTAGTTACCTTCTCTTTATCTTTTTTCTTGTGTGTGTGTGTGTGTGTGTGTGTGTGTGTGTAATAATTAACATGGCTTGCTGTTTTATTTTAAAATATAAAGAATATTAATGATGATATTTTTTGAAAACATACAAAATCCAAAGTCAATTAAAGTTTTGGAACATTAGGGTTAAGTCACTGTTCCCTGCAGCTCAGTACTGCATAGTAATCTGCTTTGCATTTCATTCCCCCCTCTCTTTCCTGGGCCTGTTGAATAAATGCACGTGAGACCCTGAATCTGAGTTTGCTGGACTGGCTTCTCCCAGCATGGATATTTCGTGGTTCCTAACTTTATTTTAGACCTTCTCTTCCAGGCCCTCTATTTGATCTGTCTGGATTACTTTACTTATTTTCTGGGTTGGAAGTACTATTTGCCCTTTTGTCTGTTCAAGATGAAGTATTTTTTCCCTCCTTTAAAATCGGAGACTTGATCATTTTTATCTGCTTGTTTGAAATGTATCCTCTGCTGGAAGTAAAAGCATTTCTAAACAAAATACAATGCTGATAAAAGCATTTCCATGATTGGGTGAGGATGGTTCCCAGGGTTTCTCACTTCTGCCATTTGCAGACTGTTTGGCACGTGAGTGCTCTAGCTCTGATGTCCTTTGGCTTGTGGAAATTTCCACTTGCATTGCCTCTTGGGTATATAGACTTATATTCCAACCCCCAGCCCCATCCACATCCACACTGCACACACCTGTGCACTCGGAGACTTCCTTTTTTAAGGAGGGAAGAGGTGGTTGACATACATAAGGACATGTGTCTACCATGTGTCCTGGGAGTGGCTTCAGTGCCCTGGAAGTCCTCTTGCTCTACCTACACCTTCGCCTGCCCTTCTAACTTGGAGACTTTATTTCTCATTATGAATTTGGGTTCGTTATTTTGCAGAAATGCAGTGATTCTTTCATTGGAAAATGGAAGGATGATGCTTACACCTTAACATAGCTATGGCTGCTTTCTTCAAGGGACTCTACTGAAAATCAGAGAATTGCTAATCCCGGGAGCATATAATGAAAAACTATAATCTTGTCTTCTTGTGCAAACTAAGATATTCTTGAGACATAGTCATCTGCTGGTCTAGCTGAAATTTATAGAAGAATGTTGTCTTATATCAGAATTTTGTGGATTCTGAAATTGAGTGAGACAGTGATTTTATTTATTTGTTTGTTTTTTGAGAGCAGTTTGTTTTTTTTAATATTTATTTTTGAGAGAGAAAGAGAACAAGAACATGTAGGGGAGGGGCAGAGAGAGATGGAGACAGAGGATTTGAAGCAGGCTCTGTGCAAACCGCAGAAAGCCCAATGAGAGCTCGAATTCATGAACTGTGAGATCATGACCTGGGCTGGAGTTGGACGCGTAACTGACCCCGAGAGCAGTTTGTTCTTAATTTTGTATTTCTACATGGGGAAATACTTTTTCTCAGAACTCTAAAATGGGTGCAACAGGTCAAAGAAAAATGGAGTATGTTTAATTACCTTCCAAATTATTGTGACTTCAATTCAGGAACATGCCAGACTGAGCTAATGTAGACCTCTTTCTAGCTACAAACATATTGTACATTCATAATGCAGAAGGGAATGAGAGTCGGAGATGCTGTTGCACCATCTTTGGAAGATGTGATCTGTTAACAGCTTCCCGTCACAAGGGCCTGTGACTCTGTGTAAGGGACGGTCCTGGACACTGAAGCTTGAGCAGCTCCCATGCAAGAGAGGTTGGAAATTCCAAGGGGGAAATCCCTGGGAACAGCCCTCACCCAGGAATGGAAGGACGTAATGAACAATAATGTCGTCCACCTTCTCTTGTGTGGGATAACTTTGAGTTGAGTTTTATACTGTCTCGAAGAGGTGCCCAGTGGGATTGGGTTCAGTTGCTCAGTACATTAAACTGTGTAATGAAGCTCAGCCATCCTAGAAATAACAGGGCCCTCTCAGCACACCATCTATTGATTTTTCCCCCTAACACCTTTCATAATGATTCATTATACTTTTATTTTAAACTTTATTATTTAAAAAAGTTCTTTAATGTCTTTATTTTATTTTGAGAGACAGGGACAGAGAGCAAGTGGGGGAGGGGCAGAGGGAGAGGGAGGCCCAGGATCCAAAGCAGGCACCTGGCTCTGAGCTGTCAGCTCAAACCCACGGACTGTGAGCTGAAGTCGGACGCTTAACCAACTGAGCCACCCAGTTGCCCCTAGTCATTATACTTTTACTAACATAACAGTATATATTTGACCCCTTCCCAACCAGAAGATAGAAGACCAAACCTATATTTGGTTTTCTCAGTCTATATATTTATTCAGTGTTCCAGTCTTCTGGTTGTGGTTCGGAAGTTACCTCTCTGAATTATGTTATAAAGGATGCTCAGAACCAGCGAGGGACATTACTGGTGCTGCTAAAAACCTCGCCACTGAGAAATTGTAATCCAGAGGTGTAATCCTGGAAACAAGCTTCACGTCAGTGGACTAAGGTGTTCACCCAGAACAAAACGGTGACATCTCAACTCCATTCCTTATGGCAAATATGATTGGAAGAGGTGCTGGTGTCTTAATAATTTGGCATTCTTAACAACTTTTTACCCATGGTTTATGTAAGTGGTTCTTAGACTTAGACAAGCATCAGAATTACCTAGAGGTTTGTGAAAACCTAAATTGCTGGGACCCACTTTCTGACTCAGTAGGTCTGAGGTGAGGCTGACAATTTGTATTTCTAACAAATTTCAGGTGATACTGCTGTTAGTCTAGAGATTTCACTCTGAGCACCTGACAGATAGACTTGTCTGCAATGGCAGGGACTCAGGAAATATCTACAACTTCTACTGTATATGCTTTACCTTCTGCTCATTATTTCTGCTCAGATACCTCCTCTTAGATTATGTTATCATACATATTATTTTTTCCTTAATTTATGGCCTTAGTTATTTTCAGTGGAAGTTTAGAGACTTAATCTTACTCAGTATTAGCCTTGATATTCATGCCAGGATGTGTTTATTTAAAATAGAGTTCTGACCATTTGCCTAATTAAGTCTTTTCAAAAACATCCCAACTGCTCAAAATGTATGTAGGGACAGTACCTTGCCTGTGTTTTCAGCTTTTTATTTTACTTTATCAGTTAGGATGCCTTCATCCATAAATAACACAAGTAACTGAATCAGTTAGCTCTTGGTGCATAAAACACCACCCCAAAACTCGGTGGTTTAAAACAATAAACATTTATTATTGCTCATGAGTCTATGGTTCAGTTGGGCAGATTTTCTGGTCTTAACTAGGCTCACTTATAAGTCTGTGGTCAGTTGGTGGTTGGGTAGGCAGCTCCACTGATCTCGTCTTGGCTCTCTTTTATGTTTGGGTGTCTGCTAGTTGTGTGCTAAGCTAGAATGACCTTAGCAGAGACAAGCTAGGCTCTCTTCCATGTGCTTTCTCATTCTCTACAATCTGGCTCAGGCTGGTAGGCATGACAGTGGAGGAATTCCAGGAGACAGCAGAGACATAGACATTCAAGGCCTCCTGTGGTCTAGGCTCAGAACCAGCATACCATCACTTTTGTCACTTTCTATTGGATAAAGCAATTCTTGCGAGTGGGCAGATTCTGTTAAATTATAAGGCCAAGAGCATGGATCCAGAGATGTCATTAATTGGGGCCATCAAAGCAATTTACCTGCAATAGTACACAAAATAAAATTTGCTTATACCTTGCGTAGATTAATGATCTAACTTGATAGAAGCCAAGATTTGGTGCAGACCATAGATTTGGTTGACTAAATAACTCAGTAATGTCATCAAGGACACATGCCCTTCTCGTCTTTCCTCCCAGCCATTCTCAGTCTGTTGACTCCTCCTCAGGCAGGCTCATTGCAAGGTTTCAGATGGCCCTCCACTGTAATTCAAGAAATATGCTTCAGTGTTTGCATTTGATAGATTCACTTACCCAGGAGCCCACAGAAATTCTTGTTTTGTGTGTTGCGTTGATTCAAACTGGCTTATACCTCCCCATCTTTAAAGCAGTCTCTTGTTTTGTGATATAGGTAAGAGACTTTCAGACCAAAAATGGCTTAAATAACTGAGTCCATTCATTTCTCATTTAGAAAGAAGTGTCAAGTTCTCTCATGTACCAACAAGATTAGCGTTATGGTGGTTCTGGGATAGGTTCAGCAGGCTAGTGTCATTAGGAAGTTATGCTCCTCCCATTTTTCCTTGTTACCTTAATTGCTAACATTCTCACCCTCTCATCTACAACTCCAGGCAGTGTGTCTTTATTCAACACCCAGATGTTAGAAGAAAGGATATGGGAAAGAGAGTTAGACTCATGAAAAGATCTATATCAAAAGTCCCTGAGCAAGTCTCCTCTTGTGTCTAAATGGCCACATTGCTACCTGGGGCTGCAGGGGAAGCTGGGAAAATGGATCCTCCTTTGATGCTCACTCTCTTTTGCTCTCTCTCTCTCTCTCTCTCTCTTTCATGACAGGAAAACCATTTAGTATGACTGAAAGGACAAGAAATGACTATAATATATGCAAAACTTTGTGTGTCTCAAACATTCAACACACTAAAATGGCATCTCTTTAAATAAAGGTCATAACCCCAATACTTGGCTTTTATGCATTTGAATTAACTAGGCAATGAAGGCATGGATACTTCTTACTCTTATACCAGAGTACAAACAAATATTTTTGAGAGGTAGAACAGAATTGGTGCATTCAGACATTATTGGTAGATTAAGACAATTTTGTAATTTTTTTTTTTGGGAGAACGAGAGAAAGAGAAGAGAGCATGAGCAAGCACAAGCGGGGAAGGGGTGGAGAGAGAGGGAGACAAAAGACCTGAAGCAGGCTCTGCACTGACAGCAGAGAGCCCTATGCAGGGGTTGAACTCATGAACTGAGAGATCATGATCTGAGCCAAAGTTGGACACTTAACTGACTGAGCCATCCAGGTGCCCTGACATAAATTTTATCGGGAAAAATTTTTCAGGTGAAAACATTTATTGTCTGTGACTAAGTCACATGTAAATGAGACTAAACCCTTGTCCTCTGTGAAGACAAGTGTTTAGGATGAAGTTTGCCCGAGGTAGTCCTCTTGCAGGAAGTTTTGCACTCATAGTACTCGCATTGGGATGGTCTAGTGTTCTGATATCAGTGCATCCAATAGCAACTCTGTTCTGACTCTACAGGAAGTGTCCTGTATCTTTGTTCTATCTTTCCATCTATCATTCATCACATTTTATTGAGTTGGTTGACAGAGAGCCCTCTTCTTAGGTTGATTTTCCTTAGAAAGAATCACAGATTTACTGTAAAACCTACTAATGAGTTGTTGAATGCATACATTATCCTTTGCAAGTTTCCATTGCATCTTGGCAGGCTTACATTCAACTCAAAGGACAAGATAATTGCAGGAACAATTTAGGGGCATAAAGGTCTTCAAATCACTTGGTATATAGAGAGTATGATAAACTACAAGATAGATTTTGGGCAAAGACTTCCTCATGTTTTAAAGATTTCCAATTACATAGGGATTTTAACAGATAGATTCACCTCCTCCTAACCAGTGTTCTTATTTTCTCCTGGTTGGTGACTTTAAAAAACACAGGTAAGGGGACATACTGAAAACTATCTGGCTGAGACTATGCTACCAGACATACTGTCTTGCTTGTTTTTCCCTAATGGAACATAAATGATGGGTTATGCATCACTCATCACCATTCAGCATCCTGAGCTCAGCTATCAAATGCTGGCATGGGGGAAGGAGAGGCATGTGCTGCAGAGAAGAGGATATGTCTGAGAAGCTCAGAAACAAAGGGAACCTGAAGGTCAGTAAATGCTTTTCTCTTGTGAGCTTCCTTTTTGCGGGGGGAGTGATTTTAGCCTCTTCAGTTAGGAGCTTAGTTGAACAACAGGAATGATTAGTTCATTTCCCAGTCGGAGGTTATTGTTGCAGGAATGGTTTTAATATACACAGGGTTTTGGCTTCACGTTTTGCTTTCAAACTCCAGCAAGTCTTGAATTGTTTATTGAATCTATGTTGAGAAACAGAAACGAGAGATGAAGCTAATAATTGGCAAGAGTCCCAATCCTTGTGTCATTATGGTCATTAATTAGGGTAAGGGTTATGCAGGGAAAGGTTGCTGATTTGAATCACTTGTTTCCAGATCTTTTCTTGAGGGAAGGGGTTATAATTAGGAGTTCTGTTTTTCTGTAGGCAAACAGAGATTGCATTAGGAAGCAGAAATGATGCCTACTGTTAGTAGATAATTTGTTTCATTGGCAAGTTAGTCAAGAGAGAATCAACCATCTTTTCCTGATCATCATTTTCAATCCCAAACTTCATTGTATCAGTTAGTCGAATACTTAGCATAAGGGAAACTTTATGAAAAATGTACAGTAAAAAAAAAGGCTATCCCATATACTCCATTCACTTTCTTTTGGGGGTAACTAGAGGCCAATGCCACATCCTATGGAGCGGGTGGGTCTATTGCATTAGAAAAGGAAGTTTCCTGGTGTTGTATAAAAGGACTTGATTCATACCTAGAAGGGAAGACAGTCCAGCACTGTGATCCCTTAGGAGGTCCGCATCTTAGAAACTTAGGTAACCATTGACAACATTTTTTTTATTCTCTTATATATTTTAATTTATAGAAGGCTTAAAGTTTTACTAATTTAGATTTGTAACAAATGTGAACAAAATGTTACTTACTAATGTCTGTTATTTCTTATTTCCCTCCTGGGTGTGTCCATGGTGACATGGCAAATGGGACAGCATTGTGTTCTAATCTGATAGTTTATTCTGGATGAGCAACTTTATATATACTTTTGAGAGCAGGTATATTTGGTGTTAGTGCAATAGAGAAGCAGCTTTAGTAGATACTAAAATGTGAAGCAATATAGCATGGCCGAACCAACCACAACAACAGCAACACAAAATTAAAGGCCTGAAGACCTCTTTTATTTGTGAGAGAAACTTCATTGTTGGGTCTCCCACAGCATCCTCAAGGACTCCGTGTTTTCACGTGGCATCCAGAGAAAATGGTGGCAGGCAGCACACGGTCTCAGGACTCTGTAAGCAATAGCCTTCATGTTATCTTTTGTAAGACACTTACATGGAAACCTCAGGAGGTTTTTAATTGAAAATACTAGTGCATAGGAGGGTGTGGTGGTGTTGTCTAATATGTACTAATGACAATGGAGCGTGTGGGTGTAATGTATGGCAGGATCCCACAGGGCATCTATCTTCAGCTACTTGAAGTGCCAGGATTGCTCACCACACCCGTCTTGGTTTGGAAACTCTTCACAGAGCAAGATCTCTTGGGCCAAAGCTGAAATGAGTCTCCTTCTCTGAACAGAAAAAGTGCACATGAAACCAAATCTGCTTCCATTTCTAGAGTCTGGCCATCCATTTTGTAGGTGGACTGGGTCAGTCATTAGCAAGGAAAGATTGCTGAGGCACGCATTTGGCAGGGCGTCCGTAGTCACTTCATTTCAGAGCCTCGTTTGGGAATTACCTCTCTACTTATATTATTGCATCTTTCCATCCACATTTGTAGCTATGATTAAAAAATTCTCATCCATAGTGATTCCTGAGCAACTCAGCTTTCTGCATGGTTTAACTGATCGTTAAAAAGAAAAAAAAGAAAAAAAAGAATGTGTTGTGTATGTGTGTGTGTGTGAGTGATTACTTGGCATGGATATAGTCCTGAGGAAAACAAACAATTATCTACCAGAAGATGTAGCGACCCAGCGGATTCTTCCCCCTCCTGCATTAATTAGGAGATATACTTAAGATCTGGATCTTCAAAGATGCTTCTTCACAATCTATCTTAATTTCTTCTGTGCTGAGTATTTCTTTGGGAGGAAAAAAAGAATGTAATAGCTTTCAAAATTAGCCACCTAAAAATAAGATTACAGCTTTTTCTAGCCTGATGAAAGCAGCAAGAGTTTCCTAGATCTGGGTTTATTTGGCAAACCCGATTGACCACGCTAATTAAATGGATGATGATATGAATATTAAGAAAATAACATTGGGTGTTTGTGGTACTGTGCCCTCCAAGGCAATCTCTAACCCTTTTTAGCAAACTCTTCTCATTATTTATCTACATATTTCTAATTAATGCTTGATAATATCACTATTCCTTTATTTTTCATTTTGAAGTATTATTTCTTGAAGTCTCATTGTGGAATATGGTGATACGATTATTCTTTTCCTTATCTTCTGACTATAAGAATCATCCCCTCTTCCTTCTGGGGTAATTATTTGGTATTATTAGACCAATATCCACTTCTAGATGCTATCATCATAACTCTGAAAATATTAGTTACAGCTGAATCATATAGTATACTGTGCTTATTTTTCCTTTATCATTTTTTTTTGGTGACCACTGTCTTCTGTATTTTTTTGTTTTCTTTGTTTTGATTGTTAATTAGAGCCCAATTTTTGTCTCCATTCTGTGTATGTTTCTCTATATGATTATAGACATTTGGTAATCTAGCAATTTCATCTTCTGACATGATCTTCCAAAACATCCTGACGTACTCTGATGAAGATTGATTGCTGTCTTTACTGGCACACAGCTGCTATATTGGGAATTTTCTTAAACACCATCTTGATTTCCCTCACCTCTTCCAAGTTTGCTTCCTGTTTTCTGGAACTCAAGTCAAGATATCTTGACTCTCCTTTAATACTGAATTAAGAATTAAGTAGGATGCAGAGATAGCTTTTCCTAAAATATTTGAAGGCATTTTTCCATAGTCTCCTGGCATTTAGAGGTAGTTGGAAAGACTATTATCATAGACTCCAGAACATTTATATAAACTATTTTTTCTTAATAAAAAATTATAGAGTTATTTGTTAGTCGTCAGAGTTGACATTTTACAATGGCATATTTGGGTGTGGGTCCATTTCAGTCACTGTTCTGTGGACTCTCTGAACCCTTTAAATCTGGACACATGTCCAGGCACATGTCCTGTTTTGGGGATGTTGTTTTGAAATGTTTACCTGATTATTCCCTTTCTACTACTGTTACCATTTTATCTCTTCTCTTTTTTTGATTTCACCAACTTTATCCCCCAGACTTTATATTGAAGTTTAAAAAAATTTCTTATTTTATTTTTTTTATTCCCCAAAGCCTTTTTTATTCTCTGAAGATAATCTTCCTCTGAAATTCTGTTCTTTTTTCTTTTTTAAGATATACTGTTTATCGCTTTGAAAAATTTTTTTGCTTATTTTTATTCCTCGAAATACCTTTGAATTTTTCCCTGGTTGCTTATTTTTGTATCTATTTTTAATGGTTTGTTCCTTCTTCAAATGGTGGGGCCTTAGACTCTTTGTTGGGCTTTTTTACTGTGGTCTTCCTGTGTAGTGATTCTGATGAGGACTTTTCCTTGCAGAAACCCAGAAATAGTACTTTATATCTTTATTCTTGGTATTGTCAAATTTTCCATAAAAAAGACTTTGTATTCCCTATATGTAAGATAGACTTTTGGCTTCCAATGTTCTAGAACTTAAGTGAGCAAGGAAAGTCAAGTAGTACTTTCTCAACTCATCTAGGTGGATTAGTCAGTTAAGTATCTGACTCTTGATTTCCACTCAGGTCATGGTCCCAGGGTCATGAGACTGAGCCTCACATCAGAGCTTGTTTAACATCTCTCTCTCTCTCTCTCTCTCTCTCTCTCTCTCTCTCTCTCCTCTTCCCCTCTCCCCTGATTACAGGCATTCTCTTTCTCTCTCTCGCTCTCTCTGTCAAAAACAAAACAAAACAAAACAAAAAAAAAAGGAAGAAAGGAAGTACCTTCTCATCCATGAGCCTGCCTCAGTGTAGGGACTTTCTGCTTTGCTGTCTCTAGAATTAAATCCCAAGTCTCTACTGAGATGAGGGTAGAACCTTGGCTTGCTGCAGGTATAGACATAACTACTTCTCACTCAGAAGGGGGGTGATTCTGGTAGGAGATAGCAGTTATAATTTTGTAGAAGTTGACTTTTCTTTCTCCCCATCTTCATCCTCAAAACCAGAAGTCGCTGGTACTGCCAATTCCTGAGACTTAATGGTAAATAAAATTACATTTTGGCCTTTTCTTCTATTATTTTAGGAGTAAGCTTTCCCTGGCGTACCATATCTTACCACCCATTCATTTACCTTCCAGTTTGAACAACTGAACTTCTTTCTTTTTACAGGTTCTCTTTTTTCCTTGTGGGATTCTTTGGTCATTAATTCTTTGGGTATTGTCGCTTATTTTCTCTTCAGGAGGTAGCAGCCCTGTGTCACATGGCAGTAAGGTCAGTCTTTATAATTACCTGTAGTGTTAGCTGAGGAGATCGAACGAAAGAGTTGCCAATATAGAATTAGAGGGGTCAGAGATTTATTGGTTGAAATACCTATGAGGGTTAAGAGGGAGAGTGAACGGGAGTAGGAAGGAAGGACGACCTTCAGAGGTGATGTGGGTTTTTTTTTTTAATTTTTTAATGTTTATTTTTGAGAGACAGAGAGAGAAAGAGAGAGAGAGCTCAAGCAGGGGAGGGGCAGATAAAGAGGGATACAGAGAATCTGAAGGAGGCTCCAGGCTCTGAGCTGTCAGCACAGAACCTGACGTGGGGCTCAAACCCATGAACTATGAGACCGTGATTGGAGCTAAGGTCAGACACTTAACTGACTGAGCCACCCAGGTGCCCCAGACATGACACAAGTTTTATGTGAAAGGACAGAGGGAAGGAAGGAGCTTTGAGTAGGATGAGATTCATACTGCAGCACAGCCCTGAGCAAAGCTTGGCCAGGCCAGTAGGCAGTCACAACACAGAGACTGCCCGTGAGAAGAGTCCCCCGTTAGGCAGGAGTGTTCTTCCTTCGGTAGCTGTGCTGTGCTCAGGTATTGGTCGGGAGAAGCCCAAGGGGATTGGGAACACTGTGGTGAGTCACAGAGATGCAGCAGACGGAGGGTGTCTGCTCACAGCGCTCCCTGTAGCAGAGTCTGTCATGAAGAAGTATCCGGTCAGTACTTACCCAGGGCCACCATATCTCTGCTCTGTGAAAAAGCATTCATTGAGTACCAACTTCATGTAAAGTATCAGTTAGGTCTCAGTCACTTTGGACCATGGACTGGGTGGCTTACAGAAGCAACAGAAACTTATTTCTCACAGTTCTGGAGGCTGGAAGTTCAAGATCAGGGTACCATTATTGTCAAATTCTGTTGACGGCACTTTTCTGGGCTGTAGACCTCTGACTTCTTGTATCTTCAGATGGTGGGAAAAGAGCAGGCGATCTCTCTGGCTTCTTATCAGGTTGCTTATAAAGTTCTACTCTCATGACCTAGTTACCTCTCAAAGGCTCCACCTCCAAATACCATCCCTAGGAGATTAGAATTCAACATATAAATTTTGGGGGCATACCAACATTCAGTCCATAACAGTTACTATTCAGGATTGGTGCTATAAAACAATGACATCTTTTTTTTTCAAAACGTACAATGTGGTTTAAGAAACTGACAGGGAACACTAGAATTACTTTGCCTTGTAGGATTTCATTGAATCCTCATTTAATTTCATAAAGCATTGCTTAGACTGTTGCCCAGATCCTGACAGCAGTAACTCAAAAGTGTATTAGGAATGTTTTCCCTTGCTTCCCCACCCCCAGCACGATCTGATCCAGGGACTATATCTCCTGTAATCTTACAACAGACCTTTCTTAGTCTGCTTCTGCTCAGTTACCATGCATTTACCACATAGCAGCCACTGAGGGTGTGCTTTGAAAAATATAATTGGATCCTGTCACTTCCTAAAACACTCTGATGATTTCAGATTGCTGTTTAGTGATATCCAAGCTTCTCACGTGGCGTGTAAAGCCCCCACATGTGGCTGGGTGCACACCTGGCTCATCTTTCCCTGCTGGTCCTTTTTCCGCTGCACACCGGCGCACACCAGTGCACACCAGCTCTGTAGGCCCCTCTTCCTCCTGATCCCCAGGCTGGCCTCCCTGCCCCCAGTGCTCTCTGCGCTTGTGTCCCCTCTGTGTAGAATGCCCTTTCCCTGCTCTTTCTGCTGCTGCCTCCCCATCTGTACATTTCAGTTGCAGTACAAGTCAGTCACGTGCACTTGATTCAGGGCGCTTGTAACCTGAATCAGAACCAAGACCCCAACTTTTGTGATTGGTTTAGGAGGCTTCTACCACTTATGCTGAGATATCCTTCAACAGCTGAGTGAGGCTTTGTTTGCTTTCCTGGGAAGGCTGAGAGAACAGTAGCGAGATTAAAGCAACAGTTCTGTCTTGGGCCTCTTCAGTCATCAGGTTAGTCAAATATCTCCTTTGCAAATGCAAATTATCATTCAAACTGGCAGAGTGTTAACTTGGAGAAGACATCCATGTTTGGAGGAAGAGCTGAATAAAATGGATCATTTACAGTGCGTGTATATGTTTAATTTATTATTATAGCTAAATATGTGTCTAGACTGCTTTCAGACCAGTAATATAGTGCCCAGAGTATAGTAGATCTTCAGTAAGTTACTTTGAATTGATCATGTAAACATCAGAAGCACAGGACTTCTGGGTAGAAAACTGTATTTTAATTTTGTGGTGTCCTGCTTGTCACAGGCAGGGTGTCAAATTTATTCCCATACCCTCTTTTACAAGTCTAGAACTTATAAATCGAGGACTGTTTATATGGTTGTAAGTGAAATGAGTGACACTAATAGTTAATTAGTCCCTGCTTCATTCAGTCTCTCCTGTTTTTAATAAATATTACCTACAAAAAATGAGGAAGGTTGAGAGAAAAGTCTGAAGTCCATGAAATGTGTTGCTTTTTTTCCCCTATGCACTTACTCCTTCGTTATTAAATAAAAAGCGCATAGGAAGAAAATTTATTCCCTGCCCTGTATTATACCATGATGTACAGACTCTTAAGTAGATTATGAAATGTTTATGCTCTGTTGATTTTCTGTACCACAGATTGGCAAACTTTTTCCTGTACGGGACTAGATTTGAAGACCACATGATTACTATCCTGTCTTCTTCTTTCTCCTTCTTTTTCCTACTCTTCTTTCTTCTTAATTTATAACACTTAAAATGTAAAAAATAAATAAATAAATAAAAAATCTCATAGAAGGATCAGGGGCCAGATCTGGCATGTAACTGACCTATATCGTAATTGAACTTAATTTACAAAGGAAAAATTAGACAGAAGCTCTCATCTGAAATTGTTATAGGAACAATGGGGGCAAAATATTAAGCTCAAAAAATACAGGAGACTTTATAATTCTCATTATATCCAAGGAAAAATTAAAATGTGTATTTGTATAGCTGCAGGAAAAATTAGCCCAGAAATATGCAGCAATTTTGGTATACAAACATCCACTATTTGATTGTTTTTCATGTCTTCTGGGTGAGGGTTATAAAAACTGATTGGACTTCTACATTTATCACCAGGATTTCTAAGTTTTGAGTTGATTACAAACAGGACCGAAGTGTGGATTTTGCATATTATCATGGGAAAGCCGGACGGCAGGTTGTTTCCCAGAGTGCCTGGGGAGTGTGATTGGTGGATTTATTTTTACACCAGCCCGTGCACCGTCAAGTCTGCACATGCAGATTGGGTAAGCACTAGTGATTCAGAAGGATTGATGCCAGCAGGGGACAGGTAAATCTGCTCTTTAGAGAAAGTAAACAAGTATTTACTCATTTTCATGGTGTAGACACTCCCACTGTGGCTCATTTCAAGCTACCAGTGGTTTAACAATCATCTGAGAAAATTCGTGAATGTTTAATAACCAGCTGTTTGGACTGGCAGAAGCTGACCCCAGCACAGCCCCAGTTGTCACCTACCTAAGAAAGTCTTAGCTGCCTCCTACCACACTGTTCTTGACAGCTGTCTACACCTTACTACGCCACCTGGACCTGTGTCCAATCAGTATTTCTAAGAAGACAATTTAGAGAACTTTGGGCATTGTTAAATTATGATACACATGGTCTGTGTCAAAGATTGATAAACATTAACCTGTGGGTCAAATCTGGGCCAGAGTCTGTGTTGTGCAGTTTGTCAGCTTAGAATGAGTTTTTACATTTCCTTAAAAAAAGTGTATTTATTTAGAGAGACAGTGCATGTGTGGATGTGAGGGAGGGATAGAGAGAGAGGTAGAGAGAGTCCCAAGCAGGCTCCGCACTGTTAGTGCAGATCCTGGAGTCAGGCTCACACTTATGAACTGTGAGATCATGACCTGAGCCAAAATCAAGAGTCGGACACCTAACTGACTGTGCCCCCCAGCTGCTACAGAATGAATTTTACATTTTTAAAGCGGGGTAGAAAAGAAAATGATGGAGAAGGAGGAGACGATGCAGTGGAGACCATAGGTCGCTCTCAAAGCCCAGCTACCTATTCTAGTAAAAAGATGCTGACACTGATCTATGCTATTGTTACTTGAATTGGAAAAATACTTTTCAGTCATCTATATGACTGAAGGCATATGTTTGTTAAATAGAAATCCAAAGACAATGTTTTTATCTGAAAAAAAGAGAATAAAGGTAGAAATGTAAGCATAATTAGTAGTTTGAACAATATGAATAACTCAAGAAGTTAACCCAAGTTGGAGTATGTGCTTTTGCCATTTAAGCCCTATTTTAAAGCTTCGATATCATTGGCCAAACATGTGGAGCAAGTGGCCCTCTCATTCACAGTCGTTTCTTAGAAAGTTAACTACACCCTTATTAAGTGATCTAGCAAGTCCACGCTGAGTATGGTTCCCTAGAGAAGTGAAAACACATGTGTTCACAAGAAGACGTGTGTAAGAATGCTTGTAACATATGAATTCATAACAGCTCCAAACAGAAACAACCCAAGTGTACACCAGCATGTGAATGAGGAAAATACTTGTGTATTCATAAACTGGAATATTACTCAGCAATGAAAAGGCTGATTTACTGTTACATGCAATAAATAGTGTGGGTGGATTTCAAAAACTTACGATGAGCAAAAGGATCCAGATTCAGAAGACTGCCTACTACAGGATTTTGTTCTCTGGAAAGGACCAAGAAGTTCCTGTTTTAATCTTTGTGGGCAATTACTTAGTTGTACCTGTGCAGCATAAAAGTTCTCATGGGCAGTATGTAAATGTAACTGAGGTTATGGCTGAATGACAGCAAAACTTTCTGTTGGGCACTGAAAATCTAATCTCATAAATATTTCATGTCATGAAATATTGTTTTCTCTTCACACCATTTCAACATGGATGGAAAATTTGAGCTTTTGCAAGCCTTACAAAAAAGGATAGCAGGCCATATTTGCCTATGAGCCAGAGTTCACAAGCCCTTTTAGACCAAACCATACTAATATAAATGTCAGAAAACAGATGAGCAGCTGTCTGGGGCCAGACGTAAGATAGGGTTTACTGCCAAGAGGCACAAGGGCGTTTTTGGGGGTCGATGGAATGCTGGTTATGCATAAGAGTATATCTCTCTTAAAACTCACCAACTGTAAGTTTAAAATAGGACACTTTATTATGAGTAAATTATACTTAAATGAAGTTGATTTTCCAAAACACTAAAGAGGAGAAAATAATAAACGGCAACTAGAGATAGATGTGTTTATTTTGCCCTTATCCTCCCCATCCCACAAGCCTTCATTATCTGGAAGGCTATTTACACGATATTGAACCTGACTTAGGAGGTAACAAAACTTTCTCAGGTGACTAGAGATCAATAGTTTTCACTTGGCAATATTTGGTGGGGGGAGGGGGACTTGAAGTCAAGGGAAGGAATTAGCTCTTAATTAATTATTTTTCATTTCATGGTCTAACTATTCCAGTAAGATATACCAAATTAAGAAACTTTAAAAACTTTAATTTGATTCAAAGATGATTTATCAGCATTGAAACTTATTATATAGTCACAGAAGCATGCTAAAAAATTAAGGAAATCAAAATACATTTCAAAATGCCATATTGACATGAAGGATGAGAGACAGTCACATAATATCAATAATCAAGCCTGACATCAACTTATTTCTAATGCTAGTACTGTGCTCAAAGTTTTACCTACACTATCTAGTAAAATCCTTGAAATATCCTATGAGATTGACGGCTTTATTATCCTCATTTCCATATGAAAAAAAGTGAGCCTTAGGTTAAAAAGCTTGTTTAGAACTGCTAAATTAGAAAGGGGCCAAACCAGGATTGAATCCAGGCTCACTAACCCTGGAGCTTTCAGCTTGAGAAGATAGGAAAAAAGATTTTCTTTCTTGGAAGGTTTGATTAGGAAGAAGAGAGAGAGAGAGAGAGAAGGAAAGAAGGAAGGAAGGAAAGAAAAGGAGAAAGGAATGTAGGAAGGAAGAAAAGAAAGAAGGAAAAATGAATGTAGGAAGGAAGGAAAGGAAGGAAGGAAAGAAGGAAGGAATCTCGTTGTAAATACTGAGCATTTAAGGACAGGGGGATATAAGAACCCTAATTTTCTAAGCCCCATACTAAAGTACCTGGCCCTTCACTGTGCAAAAACTGTTTGTGGAGTACATTAATTAAAAAATTTTCCACAGAATGTTTCGGCCTTAATACCTCAGCCACTTTTTTTCCTGCAAAATTTTAATCTTAAATTTTTCTTCAGAAATTCACATGACATAAAATTAACCATTTTGTAGAATGTCACTCAGTGGATTTAGTACATTCCCAAAGTTGTGCAACCATCACCTCTGTCTGGTTCTCCTTATCTAATTTTAACATCAGTATAAACATTAACTTCTGTGCATTATTTTTGTGTCTTTAAACCCGGGACAAAACTATGGGCCCGATAAGAAATGTTTTTGATCATAACTGCCACCTTATCTCTAGCAGTGTAAAAACTGTAGACATTTGAGGCTTCCAAATCTGGGTACCACCAGCGTGCTCCACGAGCGGTTGAACGAAGAACACATTCACAAGTCAAGACAACCTTTTTCAAGATCGGGCATTTGCTGGTTATGCAAGCGCATTGCTGATATTAGTCCAGTTGCTTTTACACTCCCCGAGTCTGCCATTCCACTTTGATCACTCACGGCACTTGCTGACTTTCTGGGAAATGAGTAAGAGTGTTTCATTCAACCATAAGCACGTCCTGGATGGGCTACAACTCTTAGAATTCTCTTCACTGTCCTTAAAAAGAGATAGGGAAACCTTGATTTGAAAGCGGTTGCATGCTGTCAGGTGGTGTGGAAGTTGGAAATTGTAGACACCTGGGCTGTTATATTACTCATGGGCTTGTTTTATGGCCGCGATTGATGCCAGATGAACGTTGCTTGGGCAGGCTAGAGCGCTTACTCAGGTGAGCATTTATAATGGCGTTCCGATAAGGAGAGAGCCACTGGGCAAATCGCCACCCGGCTCTGAAAGTTCACCAGAGATTGTTATCAACGGCCGACATCTGTTTACTTCCTTAACCTATGACAGCTTATCAAGTTCCCAGATGTGTGCACACCAGGATGAAGAACATAAAACAGCATATCTCCTTTTATCGGCTGTCAATGTCATTCTGCTTCATAATTGATGTTTGTGTTTTTCCTAGAGTGAGATGCATCTGTTTATTTCAGACTACTTTCTCATGATAGTTTTTGGAACCTACTGAGGGAGAAAAGTTAAAAGAGAGAGAGAGAGAGAGAGAGAGAGAGAGAGAGAGAGAGAGAGAGAGAAAGGAAAGGAAAAAAAGTAAAGAAGTCTTTTACATTATCAACCTAGGCTTCCTCCCAGATGGCGCACCTGTTCCTTTCAAGTTCCTTTCCGGAGTGACTAAGAAAATTATTTTATTATATTGTGACCTTCGGTCCGAATTCCCCCTTTATGAAGCCGTGGATGGTGAGACTCCAAATATTCCAAGTACTTCCTACATACAGTTAAAACATACATCTGGGGAAGATGGCTGTTTTTATGATGGGGGAAAAACACACCAAGAAAACGGGTTACACTCGTTAAAATGTCAAAAAAAAAAAACCATATTGAATGATTACCATTCATCAAAAAGAATCATATAAATGTGCTAAACAATGTGATTACCTTTTTTTTTTTTCCTGGTGTCACCCTTTTCTGGCTTTAAAAATCCGGTATCCGATTCAAACAGAACTTCGTAACAAGAGGAGCAGGTCAGTGGTCCTGTTTCATTTTTCTGGTGTGACTCAGCAGCTGTCATCCATTTAAGGCAGGCTGAGCATTCTAATAATTCACATTAATTAACTACTCCTTTCTGATAATGGGTCTTCTTGGAAATCCACCAATGAAAGCTTTGAAGTTGGCTCATGTTACTAACAGGAATCCTGATAACATGTTTTGATGCTGCTTAGAAGTTTCTGTCCCCAAAGACCCCCAGATAGTCATCTTTCCATTATTCCTACACTTGCTGTCGCCTTTGACATTTTCCTGCAAAACTTTTAATCTGTGTGCTTTTCTCTATGTGCCTATTGTTTTTTTAGTTTTTTCCTGCTACCCAGAGAGCATCATTTTATGGAACCACACCAGAAAGAGGACACTAAATGGGCTGTATACATTGAAACAGCATTTCAAGCTAAGATAGAAGCGACATTTTTATATTCAACCATTTTTAGAAGATCCTTGGGACTTTCCTCAGTTTGTATAGATAGTTGACACATGTATATATGTTAGCTGGAGGAAAACTTAATTTTATTGACCTGCTGTTTGCCTGTTGTTCAGCTTCAACTCTATTTGGCCTAAACAGAGGTGATTCAGAGAAATGTTTCTAAAACAAAATTAGTGAAGATCTGGAAGGTCAAAAAAGTGTTAAGATAGTGAAGTGTTCGAACTGGAGCTGACTTCAGTCATCTGATGGAAAGATCATTTATTTTTTCAAGACTTGCATTGCATTTCATAGTGAACTCAGCAATGCCACCCACTTTCAGTCCTTCTAAAGTCTCAGACATCTCTATTCTTACCATGGAAACCACAGGCTCTAATATTTAATTGTTATCCCCTGGTGCTGTAATTCTATACCAACGAGGGGGTGGAAAAGTGGTAACTGTTATCACCAAGTGTAGCATTTCATAACATCTTGGAGCCGTCAGAAATAACCTCCTTCAAAGGCATTCAGGGCCACTTTGATGTAGCAACATACTGGTCACTGGAAGTCACTCATCACTGGACGGACGGTTTAAAACTTTCTCCAGACATTTGTTTCTTCCTGTTTCTGTCATTCCTTAAATACCGACCTTTTGTCACCAGCTTTTAGTCCTTATTCTTTGTGGTTGAATACCTATAACAAGAGGCCTTAGTAAAAACAGAATCATATCATACCTGAAATTTCTTAGCTGGCTGAATGTATTGATGGATTCACGAGGACTTCCTGCACTCAGGATTCTATTTGTTTAAACTCTTTAGACACCAACCATATGTGAAGCGACTCCCTCCAAAAGAGAACAGGGAATAGCCAACAGCTCTGACATGAAGACACAGGGAGATGTGTGAGGATGTGTAGTTGGTAGATGTTTACGTATTTTGGTATTAGGGAGATTTAGAAATTCTATCGACCTTATTGATGTGCAAATGACATAAGGTGAGTTGTCCCAATTTTTAGGTGTAAGTTTTGGTAAATTTTGAGAAATGTATCTTTCTGTGTAACACCTCCACAACCAAGAAATAGAACAAGCCTATTACCCTTGAAGATTATGACCGTTTACAGATAATTTGCTGCTAATCTCTGGCCACAAGCAGACACTAATTAGACTTGTCTTTCTATAATGTTATGTAATTAAAAGCTCACGTTTTTGGGCAAAGCTTTCACTACTCTGCTAATGTTTTTGAGATTCTCCCACATTGTTGTGTGCCTCTAATCTATCCCGTTTAACTGATGATGAGTATTTCATTGTGTGGATATACTGTAGTTTGTTTATTATAGTATATTGTATATATAGATATAGTGTGTTGGTTATAGTATATAGCATGGGTATACCACAGTTTATTTATAGTCACCTGTTGATGGACACCGGGTTGTTTACAACATGGGGCTATAACAAATAAAGCTGCTACTCACATTCATGCACTAATCCTTTTGGAGATACAGATTTACATTTACTTTTGTTAAATATGTGTTGTGGATCACCGTGTCCCATGGTAAATGAATGCTTGGCTTTATAAGTAACCGACAAGCTATTTCCAAAGTACCATTGTACGTACCGTTTTTCACCTCACTGGCAGTTTGTGAGAAGTAGCAATTGTTTCACATACGTGCCAACCCTTGGTATTGAGGCTCTCTTTAAATTTAGTCATTCCAGTGCATAATGATGTTTATCTGTAGGTTTAACTTTAATTACCTTGATGAATAATAATACTGAGCCTATTTTTATGTTTATTGGGTATTTGTATACCTCCTCTTGTGTGAAGTGCTTGATAATGTATACAATAGCGTTTGCCTACTTTTATAGGATTATTTGATATGCTCTTGAGTTTCATGGGTTCTTTGTATTCTAGATATAATTCCTATGTCAGATATATACGTTGCAAGTATTTTCTTCCAGTCTGTTTGTTATTTTATTCACTCATCAATATCTTTCAAAGTGTTTTGAGTTATCTAAGGAATCCTAACCTCTTCTAAGATTATAAAATTTCTCCTCCTTTCTTCTGGGGGTTTTATATTTTGAATTTTTATGTTTAGTTTTATGATGCATTTTGAGTTAATATTTACACGATGGAAGGGAAGACTTGAGATTTTTTTATACGGATAAAAGTTTGTTCTTACACCATTTGTATGAATGAGGAACGCTTTCTCCTACTAAGCTCCTCTTCCAGGATACTTAAATACCCATATAAATTCTAGAGTTAGTTCATCAGCTTCTATAACATGCCTGCTGTTGCTTTGATTGGGATTGCTTTAAGTTTATAGATTAAATTATAGACATTTTAACAATATTGAGTCTTCCAATTTATAACCGTGTTATAATGTTCCATTTAATTTTTTTCAGATCTACAAGCATTGTTTTGCAGTATTTTGTAGTTTTCAGCATACAGGCCTTACATATATACTGTGAAATCTATTTATACTTATTTAATTGCATTCATAATGCTACTTTGCAATCATTTCTGTTATAATGGTTTATTGCTGCTATATGGAAAAATTGTTTATATTTGTATATTAATTTTTTTAATCTATGACCTTGAAAATTTGCCTGTTATCTTGTAGCTTGTTTTCTAAATTATTTGGAGTATCCTATATAGATAACTGTCATCTCTAGATAAAAATAATCTTATTTCATTCTGTGTAATATGTATGCCTTTTATTTTTTTTCTCATCTTAGTGAATTACCTAGGATCTTCAGCAAATATTTAGTAGAAATAGAGAAGAAACTGTTGCTTTGTTTCCAGTCTCAGGGAGAAAGCATTACCTCTTTAATCATTAAATAGAATATTAGTATAAAGCCTGATAAGTGGTTGGGGAAATTTCCTTCTGTTCCTAATTTCTGAAAGTTTACATCATGAATCAGTATCATATTTTGTCCATTTCATTTTCTGTATAAATTGTAATGATCATATGGCATTTCCCCTTTATTATGTTTATATGATGAACTCAAATGACTAATTTTTTGAATGTTAAAGCAAATTTCTGTAATACGTAGCACATTTCCTGGAAGGTTCTGCATGAACACAGAGCCATTTGGGAGAGACAAGTGCTACTTTCCCAGAACTTCTGTAGGTAGTGTCTTAAACATAGAAATACCATTAACATACCTTATAGGCACAGGCCAATGTATATTTGGAAAATGTGGAAGACCTATTTACTATGAAAGTGTCTTCCAGATGCTTTTTGAAGCATTCAGATTATGCAGCAGAAACGCAGGCATGCCTATTACCACGATCATTTTAAAGGATGATTAAACAAAAAATTCCTCTGTATATTGCTGCTACAACAAAGTACCATAACCTTAGTGGCTTAGAACATAGCATATATTATCTTATTTATCTGGAACTCAGAAGTCCTAAAATCAAGGTGTTGACAGGGCTGCATTCATTCTGGAGCCTCTAGGGGAATTCATTTCCCGGTCTTTCCCAGCTTCTGGAGGCCTCGCCTGTGGTCCCTTTCTCACAGCACTGCAGCCTCTGCTGCCTTCTTCTTCACACTTACTCTGCCATTGACCCTCCCCACTGTCAGGGCCATTGTGATTGAGGATAATTTCCCCATATTAAGAGCCTTAGTCATGTCTGCAAAGACCCTTTTGCCACTTAAAGGAATACAGTCCCCGGTTCTGGGGATGAAGCCGTGCACATCTTTACAGTTCTTATCCTGCCCACCACACATCCTGACATCTTTTCACAGGAAGCCTTGCCTGCTTTCCACAGCTGTGGGATTAGCATGTGGATGACGTGTCTTTGTTTGGGCGATCAAATCATTTGTGATCCTTTCACAGCACGCTGCTGGATAGCAGCCTGGGCTTCTGTGTTCTTAGACGAGTGTGAAGTCTACAGGTTACATCCTGGGCAACATGGAGAATCCTGCTTGGCCTGGTGGCGCTCTCAGTCATGTTTCACTCTTGTGTATATCCAACATTAGCCATGGAGCTGTGGGCACACGATACATCATAACAGCACTCACAGCCGCACGCTCCCCTAGAGTATTCAGCGTTTTATCCCTCTCTTCCTGAGGCCTACCAGTTACACAAGTCTGTGGTTACTGGGTGAAAACTCGTACATTTTCTCTGTTTTTGGCCTAGATCATGGGGCATGTTAGATGCCTGTTTCTAATGATTATTTTAATGATAGTTTAAGCCCCCGGCTTAGATTGCTCCTCAGTCTGGCCAGTTCTTCCTCGTCTCTTATGTCACACAAGCCTTGTTCTTCAAACCCCACGGCGCAGAGGCAGAGCATCCCCCTGTGAGCTGTGCAGGGCCAAGCAAGTCACTGGCCTTCGGTAAGTCATCACAGCGCGTGGGGCTGTGCCTGGGAGACGGAAGCTGGGCCTTGTCCGGGCCTCAGCTCCCCGGGGGTCTCGGGGCCCGCACACTCTGGCAAATGCTTTGGAAATGCAATGATCTCTCAGGGGGTATTAATCACTTTTATAATGACTTCAATAACTGTAGGTATGTGGGTACATATACCCACTCTAATTATAGCTCAGGTATATTAAAAAGAAAACAACTTTCCTGAACCTCTGCTAGGTGCCAACCACTTGCTGGAGCATGATAATACAGCAAGGAATACTTATATAGAAAGCTGCTCCAGGCCTGTTGCCTATATAGAGGGTAAGTGCCCATATGCGTATATGGCAGCTTTTAGAATTAAGTTGATATTTTGGTTTGTTTTTATATGAAAGAATACTCTAGGCACATAATTTCAGCTAAAAACTTGCTTGTTCATATTAGCAACATTTCTGGAAATACACAGATAACTCAGAGGCCGCTACAATTCTTAGAACCACTGCCCCCCACATTGTGATTCCACTCTTGAGCTCCAGTGACATCAAAATGACTTAATGGTGTTTATAATTCCAAAATTTTTGGCACTACTAGTTATTTATCACCGATTTGTGGGAGTAGACAGAATATGGGAGAAATTTTTGTTCATGTGTGTGGATGTGCCTGTGTGTGTATGTGTGTTTAGGTAATTTCCGTTTAGAACCTCCTGAGCAATAAGAACATTCTTGATGACAAACGTAGGAGTGAGAGTGGTTGTTGATGGAAGGCTGACGCTGACTCCTTCTTCTCCGGATTGACTTGGTTAGTAGTCAGAGGTGACCCGGTATCTAGGCAAGTTTGTCTGGTTACCGCCAGAGAGCCTTAACCCACATTGAAGAAGTCTCACTTATTTGGCGATTAAGATTATTCAGCATTTTAGAGGATGATCCTGCTCTTTTTTCTCCACTCTTCCCTGGGGTATGAGCCCCCAACTGTGCTTCCCGCTTTCACTCTGAAATTTCCTTGGTAATCCCGGTAAAAGTTTGTTTATCAGACCTCATTCATTTTAAGTGGCTTTAATGTAAGTATAAAAATTGACTCAGAAATTGTTTTGGTTAGTGAAATTTGATGCTCTGGAAAGCCCCACCTCCTTTTGTCTTTAAAACATGCCCACAATGGTGATAACAATATATTGTGGCAATTAAAAAAAAATATCACTCCGGGGCACCTGGGTGGCTCAGTCGGTGAAGTGTCTGACTCTTGGTTTCGGTTCAGGTCAGTATCTCATGGTTCATGGGTTCAAGCCCTACTTTGGGCTCCGTGCTGACAGTGTGGAGCCTGCCTGGGATTCTCTCTCTCTCTCTCTCTCTCCCTTTCTCTCTCTGCTCCTTTCCCTCTCCCTCTCTCTTTCTCTGTCAATAAATAAGGAAATAAACTTAAAAATCCCCTATATCAAGCTTTTTCCCAAGTTCCTCTCACCCTTAATGTCTTAGGGATACTGTGCTTTGAGGTTTTGCCCTCACTGTAGGTCCCACCCAGTGAAGGACACCTAAGAGTGGTATGGTTTTTTTTAAATTTAAAATGTTTATTTATTTTGAGAGAAGGAGAGAGAGAGCGATAATGTGAGTACAAGTTTGGTAGAGGCAGAAGGAGAGGGAGAGAGAAAGAATCCCAAGCAGGCTCTGTTCTGACAGTGCAGAGCTTGATGTGGGGCTTGATCTCATGAACCATGAGATCATGACCTGAGCTGAGATCAAGAGTCAGAAGTTTAACAGACTGAGCCACCTTAGTCACTAAGTGGTATTTTTAAATTGTTTTTTAATTTACTATTAAAATATTTGAAGAGACAAAACAACTTTCATACATTTATTGTTTAATATCATAACTATTTTTTCTCTCATGTTCCCATCCATTCTTTATCTTTTGAATGTTTGTGACAGTTGGAAAGATGTAAGAATAGATGACTGGACTCAACAGGGATTTGACAACTTTCTTTTCTCATACTGTTTCTTTTTCCTGCCCACACAATCTATTCAGGTTCCTGATAAGAATTACCACTTGGTTAGTTGAGTTTTGTGCATATTATCTTTGCTTCTCCATCCATTTTTCAGGTAGATATACTTATCCCCATTGCTTCTCCTCCTCTCTTTCCTTTTACTGCTCCTTCTTCTTCTTCTCCCTTTTCTCCTCCTCCTCCATCCTCTTTTCCCACTTCTTCCTCATCTTCCAGACACTGCCAAGTGTTTCCATGAATTATTTTATGTAATATTAATCACACAATTTTATGTTATATATATGATTTGTAATTTTTTTCTAGATACTATGCTGTATGTTAGACACAGGAATAAAGCATACTGTCTATGTTCAGGAAACTTTGGGGTGTGTGTGTGTGTGTGTGTGTGTATGAGAGAGAGAGAGAGAACGAGTGAGCAAGAGAGAGAGAGGGGTGGGCTGCCATTTATTATTTGTGAATAAATGAATAATTCACAATACCACATTTATAGTATTATTGTTCATATGGTGGAGCTAGTTACAAAGTGTCACGTAAGTACTAGCAAAGGTTCCTCTGGGGATCAAATAAGGATACACAGAGAAAGTAACATCTGCCGTGTATCTTGAGGGATAAATTCAAGTTCACAAAAGGATAAATTCAAATTCACTAAAGGAAAATCAGAGTTAGAAAATATTTGCTGTTGGGGAATAAGGAAGACCCTCTGGTTGGTGGGAATACACAGTACGTTTTGCCAGTCTGGGACATCTTAGTTGGCTTAGGCAGCTACGACAAATACCATAGACTGAGTGGCTTAAACAACAGACTATTTCTAATAGTTCTGAAGACTGGGAAGTCCTTGATCAAGGTGCTGGCAGATCCAGTGTCTGGCTCATGGATTGCTGTCCCTGCATCATGTCTTCACATGGCTGAAGGAGTGAGGGGCATTCTGGGGCCCCAATCCCACTCCTGAAGATGCCACAGTCGTGGCTTAATTACCTCCCAAAGACCCCCCTTCTAAATACCATCACACTGGGGCTTAGGATTTCAGCATTTGAATTTTGAGGGAACTCAAACATCCAGTGCACAACATGGGAAAATGACTATAAAAAGAGTTAAGAGTAAAATATGAAAGGCTTGACATTAACGTGTATGGCTTCCTGATCTTTTTAAATGTTTTTATTATTATTTTTGTTTTTAAAATTTTAATGTTTTTATTTATTTTTGAGAGAGAGAGAGAAAGCGTGAGCAGGGGAGGGTCAGCAAGAGAGGGAGACACAGAATCTGAAGACAGGCTCCAGGCTCTGAGCTAGCTGTCAGCACAGAGCCCGATGCGGGGCTCAAATCCACGAACTGTGAGATCATGACCTGAGTCAAAGCCAGAGGCTCAATCAACTGAGCCACCCAGGCACCCCAATAAAATATTTTTAAAAGCCAACACTATTCATACATATAATCGACAGTTATTTTAAAAAATTTTGATGTTTATTTATTTTTTTTAGAGAGACAGAGCATGAGCAGGGGAGGGGCAGAGAGGGAGACACAGAATCTGAAGCAGGCTCCAGGCTCCAAGCTGTCAGCACAGAGCCTGCTGTAGGGCCCCAACTCATGAGTTGTGAGATATGACCTGAGCCCAAGTCAGACACTTAAACCACTGAGACAGCCAGACATCTCGGTCAATTATTTTAGATGTGCATGTTCTTGAAGGGCATTTTAGAAAATAATAGATGGGTAGATTCTAAATATGAGTCAGGTATTCAGGAACTATACTCTTGTGTGGTAAAGAATCCATTCCCCCCCAAAAGCTAGGAAATAACGTGTGTAAGATAATGTAAGTTTTATGTGCATGTGCCGCAGAGGCATGGGGTAATGGAGGTGTGGGTGGTGGGAAGGAAGGTGAGGAAGGATGAGAGAACCACTAAGATATTGACTTCTGTTCGCTGACAATTTGCTTGTTGCAAGAATAAAACTAAACACAGAGTTAGCAATTGGGGAAGAAACATTTGTACCCCAATAAAGAAGAATCACACTTAGAAAAGGTTTATCCATACTCCGAGGATACATATGTCTTATATTCTTTATTCAACTATTATTTGAGGTCACTGAATGGAATTTACCCGGTCCCATTTTCCCTTGAGACAGTCAAAGCCTCATTTTAAAAGACCAGCAAAGATTCATGTCACACATTTTCAGTCCTCAGACAACACTCAGAGGTCACCAGGGACCCCATAAACGATGAAGAGAAAGGTGGAATGTGGTTGGATGGAGCTTCTACTGAGGACTGGTGTACTTCATTTGGAAAAACCTCATAAATGTTGTCCTGCTGGTGTAGGCTTTAAAGGTAAACATCACGAAGATCTGGGCTGATTGCTGGGGGTTTTTTTGTTTGTTTTTTTTTGCTTGTTTGTTATTGGTCTATTGTAATATTCCACGTCCTTGGCTCTCGCCCTTGACATCAGCTTCTGTAAAAATAACTCAGTTTTACTGCTAACCAAAGGTTCTTTATATAGCCCCAAAGTGTACCAGTGCCGTACTTATTTATGCAGAAAAGTTAACTCCGAATCTGGAGAGCCTTTGATGTTGTGTTGTCACAAAGCCAGGGTCAGTCCAGTGATTTGTGAAAGGCTTCTCAGATCAGGTGTGAACAGGCAAGAACCTGGAGAGAAAGCAGTGTTAAGACTTAAACTTTCTGCTTTTCTGTTTACTTTTTTTTTTTTTTTTTTTTTTTAATGAGGGACAGTTTAAAAGATGGGCAGTTCTATTATGGATAGGTTACAGAAACACTAAGCCTTTTCTCCTCACTTCTGCTTCTATTTTTGGAAAAGATATTTTTTTTTTTTAAAGTTCCAGAAAATGATGATGAATGAGCTGGGTGTAAGCCGGCATGTCCCTAATAATTGAAGCATTTTGAAAGTTAGGTGAAAAGGCAGTGCCAAGAGATGGTTATGTCTGCAGAGAGGAGACAGGGGAGGTTGATAATCCCAAGAAACTCCATGGACTGTAGTGAACCCTACACTTCACTCTCGCCAGTCATCATCGCCCCTAGGGCTTGATGTCAGACTGACCTTAGGTCATACGCTCCTAGGGGGGCCATGGTTCTTGCGAATTTGCTTATCCCAATGCTTTTACTGTGTTCCCATAACATGTTGAATACAATTCAGTGTGTATGTCAGAATGGTGGTGATCATGAAAATATTGCCTCTATAAAATGGAATGGAATAAGCTAGAAAGAACCCTAGAGAAACTCTTATTTTTTTTTTAGTAATCGTATTTTTTATTATTGCAAAAGAAATGGTACCTCTCTCATTTTAATTTTTTTAATGTTTACTTTTGAGACAGAGAGAGAGAAAGAGCAAGCACCCAAGCAGGGGAGGGGCAGAGAGAGAGGGAGACGGAATCTGAAATAGGCTCCAGGCTCTGAGCTGTCAGCACAGAGCCCCAGGCAGAGCTCAAATTCAGGAATGGTGAGATCTTGACCCGAGCCGACGTTGGATGCTTAACTGACTGAGCCACCCTGGTGCCCCAGTACCTCTTTAATTTTAAGAGAACTGAAACAACATATCCACTAATATAATATGTCTTAGCTTTCATTTTGGATCTAATGAAAGCATATTGGTTCAAGTCTCCTTGCAAGCTAGTGTTACTTTTATCCACTACTGTGACAGATGGTGGTGGCACACCAGCCTGGACTGTGGCCACTCATAGGTGATTATAATCTAACAGCCTCTGCTAGTATCCTCAGCGGATAAGCAGCGTCATAAAGAGGACTCTGAAATCAGAGGGCCTGGTAGAGTGGCCTCATGTAATTCATATCTTCTCTCCCATCCTTTTCTAATTTTACAAGTCGTATATCATAAAGTCCTGACTTCTTGTTCCACGGCAGCATGCTCTCAAGAACTGAACCAAATCTCCAAATGGAGGGACGCTCAGGTGGCTCAGTTGGTTAAGCGGCCGACTTCAGCTCAGGTCATGATCTTACAGTTCGTGGGTTCTAGTCCCACGTCAGGCTCCGTGCTGGCAGCTCAGAGCCTGGAGCCTGCTGTGGACCCTCTCTGCACCTGTCTCACTCAGCTCTTTCTCTCTCCCTCCCTCTGTCTCTCTCAGAAAATGAATAAACATTTAAAAAATTTTTAAAAAGGAATTTAAATTCAAATGGAAATGCGGTTGCATACGCTAACATGAACCATTAAGTCTTCACCCACGGGTTCTTCACTTGAACATTCCGTGGAAGGAAAGGCTTTTGTGGCCACTGACAAATAGATGTTTGTCATTTCTGTCATAACTGTCATTTTAGACAGTTCCTTCAGCTGCTCAGACAGCCTCTCATGCCCATGTCGGAATAAAAAGAAAAAAATTGCTTCAGCGAATTCATTTTTCTGGAAGCAGCCAAATCACGTGGCCCTCTGAGCCTTTAGTAGAGTAATAGTAACAGTCCAGGCAGCCTGCCTCGTAGGGGACTCCAGAGGATGGATAAAGAATTTCAAAAAGTACACACACGCACACGCACAGTTCTGGAACATGATTCAGGTAAAGGACTAGTGTAACAACTCGCAGGAGTGAAAACAAAAGCACAGGTCCAGGTGTTTTCGTATATGCACAAATGGGTGGAGCAAACAATTCCAATTAATTTATCGTGGTCGGCTTGGGTCCTCAGTTTCAATAATTATCTGTGATAGCTAAGTAAGAATAAAGGAAAATCAACTCATTTTTGCTTCTATGTAGATGACTGAAAGAAAACAGAATACTTTTTTCTCTTCTCTGAGCCCATATTTGCTTCCCTGCCTCTCAAGTGTGTGTCACTCTGCTTTCCTGAAGCCGCTCTTCTGCATTCTTCCTTCACTAGGCATCGCCGTGAACTTCAGAGGAGCCCATGTTACATCTCTAAGACCGTTTCTATTCATATATGATCAGTGGGGGTTTAAGAATATGCTAGTAGCTAATATCAACAATAGGAACTTGAAACAATATTATGTTGGACTTTTTTCCTTATTATTTTCCTTTCTCCTGGTAGTTCATTGTTTATGTGCTATTTCTCTAGGAGTTTTAATTCTACACAGGCAGGGATTAAAACTTTATTTTCTTTGCCCTAACATAGTCAAGGCTCGAAACTGATAAGTTCTGGAATGATTTAGAGTGGGGAAAAAATTAATGAATTAATGTCATTAAGGCCTTTAAAGCTTTGAAAATATCTCAGGGGAATTTGCTGAATATATCACTTTGTTCCAAAAAATTCATAAGGTAACAGTAGGAGACTGAAAGTGAAATATTTTAAAAATATGAGAAAGAAAACATCAAGCATATAGACCAGGAAGAGGTTTGTTGATTGATTGAAAAGGAAGGAAGAAAGGAAGTCCAAGGAAAAGACTAAATGAAATAGAATTGGCTGTCATCCATATTCCTATTTCCTGAATCACTTTGGGAGATAACTTTTGTGGTGTATAGTATTCACGCCTGTCTTCTTTTCTGTCTGTTCTCTCTAGAATGGCTCTCTACACAGCCAGTGTTGATATTTTGGGTAAGGGTCATAGTGAAGGGTGTGACTCAGACAACTTTTACGAAGTGGGGTGAGGTCATTAAGCCTGCTCACATTTATCCTGGCTCTTCTCCTTTCTTGGCATATGATAAGATTGCACGTGTTTGCTCCTTCTGATTTAGTCCGTGAAATAGGAATGGACATGGTGAGTATCACTTAAAGGCAGAAGCTTTAAAAGCTAGGGAACAGTATGCCATATTTTCTC